>NC_058131.1:703985087-704013898 GCF_016433145.1 Gracilinanus agilis
ATCTCTGCCCTCCCTAATTTGTTAATATATGCACTCAAGGATATAAATTTCCCCCTTAGTACTGCCTTGGCCGCATCCCACAGAGTTTGGTAGGATGTCTCATCATTGTCATTTTCTTCAATGAAATTATTGATTGTTTCTATGATTCCTTCTTTCACAAATTAGTTTTGGAGAATCATATTATTTAATTTCCAATTAGTTTTTGATTCGCCTGTCCAGGTGCCCTTACTAATTATTATTTTTATTGCATTATGATCTAAGAAGGTTACATTTATTATTTCTGCTCTTTTGCATTTGTTTGCAATGATTCTATGCCCTAAAACATGGTCAATCTTTGTGAATGTGCCATGTGCAGCTGAAAAGAAGGTGTATTCCTTTTTCTCCCTATTTATTTTCCTCCACATATCAATTAGATCTAATTTTTCTAGGACTTCATTCACCTCTCTTACCTCTTTCTTATTTATTTTTAGGTTTGATTTATCTAGCTCTGACAGAGGAATATTTAGATCTCCCACTAGTATGGTTTTACTATCTATTTCCTTCTTGAGCGCTGCCAGTTTCTCCTTTATGAATTTGGGTGCTATGCCACTTGGTGCATACATATTGAGCAGTGTTATTTCCTCATTGTTTATACTGCCTTTAATCAGGATGTAATGACCTTCCCTGTCTTTTTTAATCATATTTATTTTTACTTTGGCTTTGTCAGAAATCATAATAGCCACTCCTGCCTTCTTTTTCTCATTTGACGCCCAAAAGATTTTGCTCAGACCCTGAACTTTAAACTTGTGTATGTCCACCTGCCTCATATGTGTTTCTTGTAGACAACATATGGTGGGATTTTGGTTTCTAATCCACTCTGCTATTTCCTTCTGTTTTATGAGCAAGTTCATCCCATTCACATTCAGAGTTATAATCATCAGTTGTGCATTTGCTGACATTTTCGAATCCTCCCCTCTTCCTACCCCCTTTTCCCTTATACTTTTTCCTTTTAAATCAGTGGTTTGTTATTGAGCCGCTCTCCCTTATCCCCTCCCTTGATTAACTTCCCTTTCTACCCCCTCCCTTATTTTTCCCCCTCTTTTTGTTTTTAAAGGCCTTATGAATTCCCTCCCTCTTCTCCCCTCCCTTTTTTTGACCTCCCCACTCCCCTGCTCCCCTTGGTTTATCCCTTCTAACTTTCTCAGAAGGGTTAGATAAGAGTTTTATGTCCCAATGGATAGTATAGCTACTCTTCCTTCTCTGGGTTGATTACACTAAGAGTAAGGTTTGATTATTACCTCTTAATGCTCTCTTCCTCTCCTTCTTATAATAGTATTTGTCCCCTCTCCCTCCCATGCCCTCTTTGTGTGTAATAGAATATCCTATTTTCTTATTCACTCAAGTTTCTCTTGGTGTCCCCTGCTATTCACCCCCTCTTTCCCATCCCCCATGTCATCTTAGATTATTTAATGTTCCACCCTCACCCTGTGAATTATTCTTCTGATTACTATAATAGTGAATATTATAACAGTGAATAGAGTTCACAACAGAGAATTATACATAACGTTTCTCTACATAGGAATACAGACAATTAGATTTCACTGAGGCCCTTAAAAAGGCAAATTTAAAAATTATAAGTTTTCTTTCTTTCCCCTCTGTATCTTATTTACCTTTTCATGTTTCTCTCGATTTTTGTGGTTGGATATCAAACTTTCCATTTAGCCCTGGTCTTTTCTGTGCAAATACCTGGAATTCTTCAATTTTGTTGAATGCCCATACTTTCCCCTGGAAATATATAGTCAATTTTGATGGGTAGTTGATCCGTGGTTGCAGGCCCAGCTCTCTTGCCTTTCTGAATATCATATTCCAAGCCTTGCGATCTTTTAGTGTGGAGGCTGCCAGATCCTGTGTGATCCTGATTGGTGCTCCTTGATATTTGAATTGTTTCTTTCTGGCTTCTTGTAAGATACTTTCCTTTGCTTAGAAACTCTTGAATTTTGCAATTATATTTCTGGTTGTTGTCCTTTCTTGATCGAATGTCGTAGGTGTTCTATGAATCCTTTCAATGTCTATATTGCCCTCTTGTTGTAGGACTTCAGGGCAATTTTGCTGAATTATTTCTGTTAGTATGGAGTCTAGGTTTCTATTAATTTCTGGTTTTTCTGGAAGACCAGTTATTCTCAAATTGTCTCTTCTAGACTGGTTTTCTTGGTCTGTCACTCTCTCATTGAGATATTTCATGTTTCCTTTTATTTTTTCAGTCTTTTGACTTTGTTTTATTTGTTCTTGTTGTCTTGAGAGATCATTAGCTTCTAGCTGCTCATTTCTAGCCTTTAGGGACTGGTTTTCACCTATAATCTTTCAGTTTTCGCTTATGATCTTTTGGTTTTTGGCCATAATCTTCTGGTTTTCGGCCATAATCTTCTGGTTTTTGGCTATAAGCTTCTGGTGTTCCTTTTCAATCTGGTCATTTCTGGTGTTCAATTTGCTTATCAGTTCATTTGGTTTCTGAGCCTCACTTTCCAGTTGCAAGATTCTACCTTTTAAACTGTTATTTTCTTGCCAGATCTCTTCCATTTTCCTCAAAATCTCGGTTTTGAACTCTTCCATAGCTTGTGAGGAGTTTTCCTTATTTGAGGAGGGTCTAGATGCTTGTTTGTTCTCCTCCTCTGTTTGCTTGGTTGTCTGGATTTTCTCTGTGTAAAAGTTGTCGAGTGTTAAAGACTTCTTTTTCTTGTTGTTAATCTTTCTCTTCTGAACTTCCTGAGACTGGGTAGCCATATTTAGCCCAGCAGCTTCTCAGGTTTATCCTTGCGCTCAGTGTCTGTCCAAGGTCAAGCCCCCTGGTGGATCCCCTTGCTTGATCCTCTGCGGGAGGTTTTTTACAAGTCTCAGGGCGCTGCTTCCACAGTCCTACACCCGTCTGCCTCCACCCACGCCTCCTCGGAGCCTGAGCTCTGAGCCCACCTGAGCTCTGCTCCCGTACTCTGTGCCCTAAGCCCCCGCTCAGATTTCGGGTGCGTTCTTTGGCTTTTTGGGGTCCCAAATCTTGCTGCTCTCAGGAACAGGCCCCAGAGCTGCCAATGACTCGATGGGTGCCCCAAACTTGCTCTATTTCTTTTTAGCTGGCCTCAGTGCTACAGGTGTTGTGTGTGGAGGGGGTGGGGGTGGGGTGGTTGCTCAGCCTGGGATTTAGTGAGAGCTGTTTCACCCCTTTATAGCATGGAAATGCCTCGATTCCACGTACCTTCCATGCTGTGCCCTGTTGTGGGGTTCCTCCATTCTTCTGGTCTTGTTTTTATGTCCCCTTGAGGAGTTTTGTGTGTTTTGGTCAGGAGAGGTTAAGAGCTGCTTCTTACTGTGCCGCCATCTTAACCCCGGAACCAAGAGAACTTTTGAGTTTGTGGTTCATTGGATGAAAAGCAATGATGTCACACAGGAAACATCTCATGATTGACAAGATCAAGTCAGTTTATCTTAAGCTAGGCATAATAGATGAGAATTACTCATTTAAGTGGCAAACCCAACTATTGGTTGCAGAGTCCAAGTTCAAAGCATACCAATTAAAGATTTGTAGCCAATTCCCAGAGAGAAAATCATTTTCTTCTCTTTCTCCTCTTCTATTAGCCATGTCATAATAGGCAAAGGACCACAAGCAGGAAATTCATCTAGCTCGTACCTAAGAGACTACACATATAGCCAAATACCGCAGGCACCTAAAAAGTGTATGTGTGTATGGTGAGTCTGGACTACTATACATATGGCAAATGTGTACATATATGCCATATGTATAGTAGGTCTGGACTGTGGGTGTGTGTACACATACAGTATACACACATATATGTATATATAAATTATATGTGTGTATACATATCTAGCTATATCTTTATATCTATCTCTATCTATCTCTAACTCTATCTCTATCTCTATTTCTATCTATATATCTGTGTGCCTGTTGGGTATATTAAACATTTCAAACTTTAAAACATTGTATAAATATTAGTTACTATTATCATTGTTGATACCATTGTGATTACTGTATGTAACTATACAATATCATCTGAATAATATCAGGATTTTAAATCAAGTGAGTCTTTGCAGATAGAAATTTAAAGTCATTTAAAAAATCTGTAAATTCTCAAAGTCAAACGGGTCTATTCCCTCCTTTTTTTCTGTTCTAAGTTATTTATAGTCTTTTTGCAATGGTTGCTCAAGATATGTACATTGTGATGAACAAGATCTATGGATTTTCCATTCAATAGGATTGTATAAACTTGAAAATAAATATTCTTTTATTTATATTTCTTCTATCATGGTTGGTAAGTCTAATGCCTGAGTAATTATGGATTTCCACTGAAGATCCTTTTCAGTGTTTCCATGATCAATATTATCACCACTCTTCCACAACCAGTACATGAAGGATCTCAAAATAAATAAACGAATCCCTCTTTTATTAGGACTCTCTGATGTCTCTCTTCTGAGAGTAGCAGGTACCTCTGGCAAGCATATTTCTTATTTTAAAGGCTCACTGGATATTTTTATGAGGTTACAGGTTTTTCACTGTTTGTATATTTTAAAGAATAATGGTATTTTACGTATACTTGTAAAAACTTCTTTTTTAAGGCTATTTTGAAAGTGAAGCTTTATTCTATCAAATCAGATAATTTTTATAGTTAACAATGACAGTAGGACATTGTATTTGTAACAGTCTTTAGTCAACTTTGTAAATATAAAGATGGAATATGATTTAAAAGGACATTTGCAAAGGCCCTATCTTTCCCTTTGAATATCAAGGATGTTTTTGATAAGTACTCAAATTATTATAATAATTATGTAGAGATGAGAAAATTGGAATAAAGCTTCACATTTATATTACTCTTCTCCATGTCATTCTTCTTTTGGAATATAATAAAGCATAAAATTTTCTCCCATGATTTTGTATCCTCCTCTCTTCTAGATACATTGAGGATCAATCTCTTTACACTATCAAAATTGTATCCTGTCCAGTGCAATCTTCCTTTACTAATAATTAGTATAGTTTTCTGTCTATCATTTTCAGCTTTTTCAATTACTTATATAGTTTATCTATATTGTGTTAAAGGAAAATGTAGACCTTTCTTCTGTGAGCAACAGAAAATATTTTTAAAAATATTTTGAAGAATATTCCTCCTCTATTTAAATGTTTTTCATCCTCTTTCCAGTTTCATCCTTAAATGCCTTTAGGCTGACTTTGATTAATTGGGACTCTCACCAACCTTTCTTAAAACATGCTTTTTTTCCCTTTCATGTCTAAAACATTTATGATTTTGTGTTATTCATAACTTCCCCAATACTTCTCTACATGAATTTACAAATGCATTTTTAGTCTAACCAATATCATCCCTATTGCCATAATCAGCTTCTGGGAAGGAGATCAAGTCTTTGTAGGTCAAGGTAATGTGCAGCCTTCTTTAAGTTCTTCATTAAAACATTGGATAAAATTCTTTAAGAAATGATCAAAAACTATGCAAATGTTCAGTTTCCCTCCATTTCCTCTTCATAGATATCAACATTTTATTTAAGTATAACTTATTTTATATGTACAGCTTTCTTTCTCCTCTCTCATTTTCAGTCCTTTTATAGTTTGGAACTAATTTTGATCTTTTACTTTAAAAGGTTGATAATTTGACTGAAGATCACTAATTGTAAAATTGTCTATACCACAAACTACTTATTCAATGTCTATTAATTATATTCAATTTCACTTTTATGTTATTCCCTTTGTCTATTTATCTAGATCTATAGATCAGTATTCACACATATGAAGAGATAAAATAAGAAGGAAAGTTGCATGCATGAAGCTTGAAGCCATGTTTTATTGAACAAGTTTTTATCTTGTCTTGATCCTTATTCCATAAACATTTTTCAGAATAATTTTCAAAATATCAGTATTTCAACCTTTGTTTTAAAGTCACCAAGGACTTGTTTTATTTTATTTTTTATCAAATCCTCCAAATTGTTTCTATACTTCTTCATACTCTGTAACAGCTGTTGGTACATAAGCTACAATTATTCTGATGATGGTAGTTTTACAAATGCCTGTCATGAGGATTGCAATATGAGGTGACCAAATGTCCCATGAAATTATCTTTCCTCTTGTGCCTAAACACACAGTAAAAATAACTCTACCAATCTCTTTATTTATTCCATCAAAAAAAAAACGTTGAGTCATCCTTCCTTTTTACTTTTAACTCTCTTTGGATTTTAGGGTTCATTTCTATCAATAATATCAAGAATAATGTGATCTAAGTGACTCTTCTGCATGTGTACTCCTTGGCTTTGAAGTTAAAAGCACCAAAAAGTTACGTGTATGTTTATTCATGTTCACTTATCTGTGTGATTCTTAGTAAGCTCTCTCCTTTTGATAACCTCTAACAACATCACAGAAAAAGGAGATGATTGAGGACCACAGTATTTCTTCTTTCATAGATTGCTATGGCTAAAGACCCCACCACAAATGGTGAGTTGTAAACTTATGATCATAGGCATCTTAATATTATAGTAGGCTTCTCCTGAGAAAGCATATAGCATGCTACTTTTATTGAAATAAGCTTGGTAGCACCTACAATGTGTCAAGAATTATTCTAGATACTATGAATACAAAGCCTTGACCACATAGTGCTTATATTCTAGCATGGTAATAGGTATATAGTATATCATCTATCTATCTATCTATCTATCTATCATCTATCTATCTATCTATCTATCTATCTATCTATCTATCTATCTATCTATCTNCACCTATCTATCTATCTATCTATCTATCTATCTATCTATCTATCTATCTATCTATCTTTCTATCTGTCTGTCTGTTTGTCTATTAATCAATAGATATGATATAGAAAAATGTTAATTTTGGGGGAAGGCATATGCAGCTAGGGATGTCAAGAATTGCTTCATGTAGGAAGAAGTGATTGAGTCAAGTCTTAAAGAATTAAGGACTCAAGAAAGAGGATGTGAGAAAGAAGTGCATTATTGATATAATAATGACTAGTACAAAATTGTGGAGATGGGAGATGTAGTGTCATGTGTGAAGGACAACAAGAAGGCCATTTTGGATGAAATGAAATGTAATTGAAGAAAGATATTTTAAATGGCTGCAAAAGAAGTTTTGGGTCAAATTGGAAAGGGGTTTTAACCCAAACACAAGAATATATCTTTGCTTCTAAACAAAATAGGAAGCTATTGAAGTTTATTAAGTGGGGAAGTAAAGATAATAATACTTGCTTTTTTGGAAAAACCAGAAACCTTCTTTTTATACTAAAAAATCTAATAAATATATGAAGGCAATTAATCATTTATTATTTTAATTTAAAGAAAACAGGAAGAAGTGTTAAGTAGATATATTCTGCAGTTTCAGGAGGTGTTTTGCAAGAAATGCATAACTTACATAAGTGAATGAATCCTCAGGAAAATGTTTCCTGTAATTCTTTGTCCTCTGAGATTTGCTGCTTCTTTCCATTCTAACTCCAGCTGTTGGTCTCTTAAAGAGAAGTGCTAGAGGTGAACAACACACATTTATAATCCTTCAGATGGTAGACATTACATTTCCAAATGTATGCTGGAGAAAATAATTCTCTGGAAGAAGATTAGAAATGACAAAAATGAAAGCTTGAAAACTTCTGACCCTCTCCTAAATAAAAACTAGAAATAGCTCCTAACTAGAAACACCTTTGCTTATTCAATAAATTTTAAGTGAGAGCCTTCATTTTCCTCCTTTTTATGTCTTCTCATGAAAATAAGAGGAAGATACAGAGAATAATCATCATCATTTATGCAAATTTTCCCAAGCAGAATTACTAAATGAATCTTTGAGAGAATAGAGAAGAACCAATGACTGTTGAAATAAATAGGACACTCAGCCCCTTGTTTTGGGACTGTTAGATAAATGGACAGCATTAGGGGGGGAAAAACCTATTCAGTTTCATGTTACATAATCAGAAGAGCAAACCACCAATCATTGACAGCCTGAGGAAAAATATACTGTTGATTTTCAAATGAAAATGCATTTGGCTTATTCAATCAATGGTTTGTGCACTTGAAGATAAGGCCAAAAAATACCCTTGATTCCCTGAGGTCACAGATCCCATCATTAGGAATCAAAAAAGAGAATAAGACCTTAATGTACAAAAATATACATGTTTTTTTTTGTTTGGCAAATAATTGGAAGCTGATTGGATCTTCAATTGGGGAATGACTAAACAAATTGCGATATTTGATCGTGTTAAAGGAATTTTCTTAATCTCTCCCTGTTTCCCTAAGAGGCTAGAGAGTGAGATTTCTAAGTAGATCAGAACTGACAGGAGTCAGTGAGCCAGAGCTGAAGATCCCTTTACCAGGAAGACCAGTTCTGAGGAGAGGAAGTGGCCTGTGCTCTGAGAAGAAATTAGAGGGGACAGTTGGTCACTGAGGAGAAAGGAAGCAGTGGTTGACAGTTGAGGGTCTTTTGCCTCTGGGATCTCTAGAGATCAGGAGGTCTGTTTCTGAGTCAAGGATCTGCTGGCAGTTGGCTACTGACAGTTGGGCTGCTATATAAAACTTGAAAAGAGTAAGTGACAGGTAGTTGTCTATTATTTTAGGGAGTTGGGTAGTTAGTGAATAATTTATAGATAGAGTAGAATACATTAGGCCTGGTGTGTCAGGTAGAAGAACCTGTCCTAAGAAAACAGAGATAGTTTTAGGATATTTTAGGTAGTATTAGGAATTTTAGGTGTTTTTAATAGAGTATAAGATTAATAATCTCTCTTCTTTTCTCTCTTTCTGTCTGTACTTCTTTCTTAGATTAAACAAAGTTTCTATTGAACTTTGTTGAACTACTTAATTTAATCCATACAATTGTGATGAAATGCTATTAAACTGTAAGAAATTTTAAGTTAAGCAGGATGATTTTAGAAAAATCTTAGAAGATATATGGATAGATGTCATGTGAAATAAGCAGAACCTGAATAATACTACACACTTTATATGTACATATATATACATATAATGTTATAATGATGATCAACTATGAAAGACTAAGCTACTCTCATCAAGACAAATATTCAAGACAAATCCACATGATCTATAATAGTGAAAATTCTATACATATCCAAAGAGAAAACTGATGATCTACAAGTGCAAATTGAAGCATACTTTTTCGCTTTATGTTTCTTGTTTTTTTTCTTTTTTCAACATAATATGAAAATTATAAATGCCTCTTTGCAGCCATGTACAGAGGATGTGGTATACAAAATGAAGGAGATTAAAAAAGATTTTTATCTTAGTTGTAAATCTGAAAATTGATCTTAGAAGTCATTGAGTCTGATGACCTCCTTTTACATATGAGCAAATTGGTGCAAAATGAAGTTTTATATCCCATACCAAATACTAGGTATAGAGGGTTGTTGTTGTTGTTGTTGTTGTTGTTGTTGTTGTTGTTTTCAAATAGGATTATTTTGCTAGAATTTTAGGGTGCATTTGCAGGAGAAATTGTTTACAATAAATATGGGGAAAATGGGTTGGATCCAGATTAGAAAGTTTTAAATTGACTTCTAGAAAGTTGCCTTTTTTTCTAGAGGCAATAAGGAGTTATTGAATGTTTGTAAGTAGGGAAGTTATGTGGTCAGATGTGTCCTTTAGTAACAAAAAGACACCTACTGAACTAGTTGGATCCTTGTGTTTTCCTTTGCATTTTTAGTGGACAGGGTTCTGCACATAGTGCAGTAAGCTTAATACATGTTTAACAAATGAATTGAGCAGAGTGCAGAGTCTAGGACTGGTTCCAGGTCAAAGACATAAGGTAGGTTCTTGAAAACAGATAATGGAGTTTATACTGGAAGATCAGGAGAAGAGTTTCATACAAAAATGCAACTGAATTAAGACTACTGACAAATTCATCAAGAAGCATTCATTAAGCACTCACTATGTTTTAGGCAGTGCAAAGCATGTATGGGCCTGTTCAATCAGACCATTCTCTGCTATAGATATGCATCATTATATTACTAGATTCAGGCTGCTGAGGAACCCTCACAACTTACATGTGAGTTCTGCTTTCTGGGTCAGCAAAAAGCAAGAATACTTTCTCCCTTAGAAGAAAATTAAAGACTGGGAGGTAGCTAGCTGGCTTAGAGGATGGAGTGCTAGACCTAGAGAAGGAAGGTTCTGGGTTCAAATCTGACTTGAGGCATTTCTTAGCCATGTGACCCTGGAAAAGTCAATTAATTCCTGTTACCTAACTCTTGACACTCTTCTGCCTTAGAATCAATTTACAATATTGAATTAAGATGGAAGGTAAGTTTTTTTGTTTTCTTTTTACAAAATACAAGAATTTTATCCTAAAATTTAAGGCTGTTTGCTATCTGGCTACATTATGTCTTCCTATTATTTTATCATATGATTCCCTTCAGGCTCTAAATCCAGGATGTTGAACCTATGGTATGTGTGCTGCAGGAGACTGCTCTCTGCCCCCTCTCCACACATGCCTGAGGACATTTCTCATATGATTTGCCCCTCTGTCCAGCAGCCCAGTGGCTTCCTCCCTTCCCTGTCTGATGTAAGTGTGGGGGGGGGCTTACCTGGGCATGAGAGTTAGAGTTTGGGCACTTGGTCTCTAAAAGGTTCACCTTCATTGCCCTAGATAGTCCTCATAAACCTCATCACATCGCTTCCTTGCCTTTGTAAAGGTGGATCATGCCTGAGAGGTCCTCCCCTCCTCTTCATTCCTTTATTATTCCTCAATGGGAGTGTTGCTTCCCTTAGACATAACAGGTTTCAGTAAACCAGGCAAAAAGAGTTCATTCATTTTCTTAGAAGTCTTTACTCTATTTTGATCATTAAATTCCCTCCATCCCTTTCCTCCTCAGACCTGCCAATTGTCCTTGTCAATGTGGAGGCTTCTTGCCTTTTTAGTGAAATTAAGGTTCCCTTCTGAATATACCCTCACTAGAACAAATTTTGTTCTATACATTCACAGATGGGTGATATTTAGGTAGAGGAAATAGAAAGCCAGATTGATTTTCTCAGTTTGGAAACTGTCTTTTGATACCATCTTTTATAGACATAAGTAAACATGTTGTGATAACTTTAAAAAGAAAATTGTGCACTTTGAGATCAAAATAATGTATATCTAATCCAGAATTTTGATGAATGAATGGGGATGAGGATCAAGAATAGCACTTGTTCATTTTTCACATTATGACCTACCCTAATCCTATTTCACCACTTCTTTCTGACATACAGATTATTTTGATTTCTCTAAGGCTATACTAAGGCAGAACAAGGCTTGCAAGCTAATAGAATAATAGATTTAAATTTGCAAGGGATAATAGACCAACTCTCTTATAGATGAAAAAATAAACATTGGCGAGGGAAAATATGTGCCTAAGATCACACAATAAATAAGAAGTCAGATGCAAAATTATGTCTTCAGACTGAACATCATGTGTTTATTTTTGCCTAGATGAATTCTGAAATTTCTCCAGCTTTGAGATCTATAATTCAGTGAGGATCGTAGACTGCTAAACTCAATAGGGACCATTGCAAGAAGACTGGCCACTGGGAGATGATTTCTGTTAGCTACACCAACTCGTTAATAGTCATATTTTAAGATGTGTTGTATTTATAGCCCATTTTGGAAGAAGGAGAATATTTGGAAATTAAGCAATAAAAATGATAACAGTAACAACTAATATTGATGTTATGCTTTGAAGTTTACAGAACAACTTTGTTACATATATAAATTATTTGACTCAACAAATTTGAGAAGAGATCACTTTTGCCATTCACATTTTACAAATGATAAAAATGAGATAGAAAGAAGTTAAATAACTTACTTAGGGTGACATATGACAACCAATTATAAATAATTCCACTATTTCTGTAAGAATTATCTCAACTTAGTTTCTAACTAAAGCTAGCTTCTTCATGTTCTTTACATAGCTGTTATGTTGTTATTTATGGACATGTTTTCTCTCCTATTAAATGTGAGTTCCTTAAGGGCAAGAGCTGGGGATTTTGGACTTTATTGGAACCCTAGCTTTAGTGTAGTATCTGACATGTAGCAAGTACTTATTAAATGGTCATTGATTGATTGATTTCAAAAGAGAAAATAAGATACTATTTGTAAAGAGCTTAACATAGTGTCTGATACATAACATGTGCTCTGTTACTCATTATTTTGAGGAAGTGAGCAGTTATATGGCACAGTGGATAGAGCATTGGGCTTGGAATCAGAAAGACTCATTTTCATGAGTTCAAATCTGGCCTCAGTTACCTACTAGCCATATGACCTTATGAAAGTCACTTAACTGAATTTGCCTCAGTTTCCACATCAGTAAAATGGACTGCAAAAGAAAATGGCAAACTGCTCCACTATCTTTGCCAAGAAAACCTCATGTTAACAACATTTTTATTTTTAAAAGGAAATACAAAGCACAGATATACTAAAAGCTCAAAATTGAATGAAGTAAATGTAATATTTTAGGAAGCCCAATCTGAGTGCTGGCAAGGCAGCCACCTGGAAATGTAAGTGATGCAACTGATGCTTTCCAACAGTTTAGCAGCAGCCCTGCAGTTTTGCTGATTTCCCTTTCCAGGTTCCTGAACAACTGACAGTAGAGGAACATCATTTCTACTTGCAAACCCCATGGTAATTGGAAATGAGCGCTTTGCTGCTCTTGTCATTGGAGCAAGCAACTGGGGAGCCATTTGGGGCCTCGCATCAAGGCTTCTGACAACACTCTGTTGGATGGCAATTCTCCACAGTGTCACTTCTGTACTTTTCCCTGGATGCCCTGGGCTATAAGTCAAGATTCTGAGCCTTCGACAGAAAGAATCTTCCTTAGTATTGACATCTACAATGGCACCAGTTCCTGAAATTAAATGAGACTAATTTTTCTGTGTGGGATGGCTCGTGTTTGTGTTTGATTTGTCAATGAACTTCAAATTTCTCCACTCAATTGCACTGATGGGATACTGAAATAACAATATGTTGATACCTTTAAAAACAAAACAAAACTACAAGATTCACCAGAACTTAATATTTATCACAATCCACATGCCAAACATTTCATGTCATCATATTTAGAAAGCTATAAAGAACAGGGCAGCTAGGTAGTACAGTGAATAGAATACTAGTCCTGGAATCCAGAAGACATGAGTTAAAATCTGGCCTTAGAAACTTAGTATTTCTGAGACCCCAGGCAAGCCACTTAACCTGTTTGCCTCAATTTCCTCATTTGAAAAAGATGAAAGAAATGGCAAAGCACTACTGTATCTTTGCAAAGAAAACCTGAAGGGTGTCATGAAAGGTCAGACCTGACTGAAAAGGATTGAACAACAGAAGCCATCTTGGCTGCAACTATTATTTGACAAATGAGAAAACTGAGAAATAGACAGATGAGATAATGCTCCCAAGGCTACAGGGATGAGAAATAACAAGGCCAAGTTCTCTGGCTCCAAATTCCATACTATTTTCATTATATCATACTTTTTTCCCATAGAACAAGATAAGTGATCTTTGTGATCTTTGCATTTCTTTAACATGAATTACTGTAGAATGAAGAGGAACAAGTTTGTTAATTTTTATTTCTTATCAGGACAGAAGTGATACATGACCAAAACATATCTCATGTAAGTACCATTTCTTAGAAGAACAGGACCTATGTATTGTTTTCAGACATCTTAGAGACCAATCTTTCCCAATTTGATCATGGGCAGGGATCTTTCCATAGTATATACCTGATCATCCAGTTTTTGCTTAAAGACCTCTAATAAGGATCCTCAAGCCCCTTCAACAGGCAATTCCATATCCCATTCCATAGATATCACTGCTAGGACTCTTCCCCACTCCTCAATTCTCTTCCTACAATGAACAGAACTGAAGTAGGCCTCTTTGCTAGATCTACTTCTTGTTCAAAAGATGAAAGTTAATCCCTCTTCCATGAGCTAAACTTTCTGCATCAAATTATTTTTCCCTATAAGGATCTACAATTTATTTTTAAAGGGTATTAATAGTAAATATTCCACATTATTATTAATTTCATTGCATTATCTTCTAGACTAAAAATGCTATAATATTCCAAATAATACCATGCACAGAATAGATGTCTAGTAAATTTTTATAATGAAGGTAGATTTCAGATTCAGTTTTTGATCAGTGAAAGATATCTTGACTACTTTTTGGTTCAACAAATCAGTATCCTATGTAAAGAATATTATGATAAGTACAAGAGAAGATAAGGGTTAGGCATGAATCAACACTAACCTTATTCTTATTTTAATACTTTAAGGAAATAAAATATTTTAATATGATTATTATGTTTTATGAAATAGTGATCCATACCTTGAAACATAGAAAGGGCATTAATAATTTGATATGGGCAAAAATAATAGATATATCACTTACCAAACAACTTGGAGGTAAACGTACTAAAACTTATCTAGGATGCTCATCAGATAACAGACTTTTGGTTTGCTGAGAGGCTAATTAATAATGATGATAATAATATCAATAATAATATGAATATTATTATTAATGTAAAAAAGAAGAAATGCTTTATGGATCACAAAATTATTTATTCATATATGTAACATATCCATATACAATAATCCATCACTATAGCACAGCTTCACTGTATCAAAGGTTTTTAAAAATATCTATCCAATTCTGTATTGCAGAGTTTCACTTATTAAGGCACACTATAGGCTGTTGGAATAAAATGTGACCAACCACAACTCTGTGTTCTGTATCCTTAGAGCTGATTGGCTCATTGACTGTAGGTTAACATATACATATATTAATATAATATACATATATGGTTATATATATATGTTATATATATATAATATGATATGTATAATAAAGCAAATATAATGCCTCTACTTCGAGGATTTCCCTCTATCGCAGGGGTCTCTGGAATGTAACTCCTATGACATGAGGGATCACTGTATGTATATATGTGTGCATGCATATATATACACTCACACACTTTCTTTTGATCTTCATTTGATAATTGGTTCTATAATTATCCTCACTTCAGAGATGAAGAAACTGAGGCTGTGATTTTTCCAGACTCAAATAGAGTCTGTGTCAGATTTTCCTTACTTCAAATCTTACTCTCTTACACCAAGCTATTCATGCTCAAAAAAGTTCATACTCTCCAGCTTGATAGCATGTTTGAGAATTTACACTTCTATATCCTATGGTCCATCTCCATGCCACAGTGTTCCATTATTGTAGGACTTTAAGGATTCCTGACCTCATAATTATTAGTTATAGATAAGTATTATAACCTAGTTTAATGTACCTGTGTGACCTTGGACTAATCATTTTTATTCCTCCATGTCCTAATTTGCTTTTCTGTAAAATGGAGATGTTGGAATTAAATGCTGCTAAGAATTTAGCCAGACTTGATTGAGTGTGATTTCTAGCATTTTATATATGTTAAAGTCAGTATAACGTGATGTAATACACTAAATGTTAAAAACAAACAGAAAAAACAAACAAAAGTCAACTGTGTTCCTAGTCTTTTACCACATCCAGTGATTAGGGAACTCCCCTTGTTGGGGCTGGAACTTGAGTCATACTTAAAAGCTGTGTAAGATGTGAATAAGCAAGGGAGCAGAGGAAGAACTTAACAGGGCTAGTTAATAGTGTGAAACAAATTCATAAAATGGAAGCAAATAGCAGAGTGGATGAGAAACCAAAAGCTTACTGTATATTGTCTACAAGAAACACAGATTTAAGGTCAAGGCCTTGAGCAAAATCTTATGGGCTTCAAATGAGAAGAAGAAGGCAGGAGTGGAGATCATGATTTCTGACAAAGCCAAAGTAAAAGTAAATTTGATTAAAGGACAGGGAAGGTTATTACATCCTGATAAAAAGGCAGTATAGACAATGAGAAAATAACAGTGTTCAATATGTATGCACCAAATGGCATAACATCCAAATTCATAAGGGAGAAAATGGAAGAGCTCAAGAAAGAAACAGATAGTAAAACCATAATAGTGGGAGATCTAAATATTCCTCTTTCAGATCTAGATGAATCAAAACCAAAAATAAATAAGAAAGAGATAAGAGAGGTGAATGAAGTCCTAGAAAAATTAGATTTAATAGATATGTGGAGAAAAACAAATAGGGACAAAAAGGAACACACCTTTTCAGCTGTGCATGGTACATTCACAAAGATCAACCATGTAATAGGGCATAGAAACATTGCAAACAAATGCAAAAGAGTAGAAATAATAAATGTAACCTTCTCAGATCATAATGCAATAAAAATAATAATTACTAAGGGCACCAGGACAGGCAAATCAAAAACTGATTGGAAATTAAATAATATGATTCTCCCAAACTAACTAGTCAAAGAAGAAATCATAGAAACAATCAACAATTTCATTAAGAGAATGACAATGATGAGACATCCTACCAAACTCTGTGGGATGCAGCTAAAGCAGTACTCACAGGGAAATTTATATCCTTGAGTACATAAATTAACAAATTAAGGAGGGCAGAGATTAATGAATTGGGCATGCAACTTGAAAAATTAGAAAGCGAGCAAATTAAAAATTCCCAGATGAAAACCAAATTAGAAATACTAAAACTCAAGGAAGAAATTAGTAAAATCGAAAGTAAAAGAACTATTGAATTAATAAATAAGACTAGAAGCTGGTATTTTGAAAAGAACAGATAAAATCAACAAATTACTGGTCATTCTAATAAAAGAAAGGAAAGAAGAAAACCAACTTAACAGTATCAAAGATGAAAAGGGAGACCTCACCTCTAAGGAAGTGGAAATTAAGGCAATCATTAAAAACTATTTTGCCCAATTATAGGGCAATAAATATAGCAATCTAAAGATATAGATGAATATTTACAAAAAATATAAATTGCCTAGATTAACAACAGAAGAAATAGAATAACTAAATAATCCCATATCAGAAAAAGAAATTGAACAAGCCATCAAAGAACTCCCTAAGAAAAAATCACCAGGGCCTGATGGATTCACAAGTGAATTCTATCAAACATTCAAAGAACAAATAATCCAAATACTATACAAATTATTTGATATAATAAGCAAAGGAGGAGTACTACCAAATTCCTTTTATGACACAAATATTGTACTGATTCCAAAGCCAGGTACATCAAAAACAGAGAAAGAAAACTGCAGACCAATCTCCCTAAAGAACATAGATGCAAAAATTTTAAATAGAAGATTAGCAAAGAAACTACAGCAAGTGATCAAGAGGATCATCCACCATGATCAGGTGGGATTTATACCAGGAATGCAAGGATGGTTCAACATCAAAAAAACCATCCACATAATTGACCATATCAACAATCTAACAAAGAAAAATCACATGATTATTTCAATAGATGCTGAAAAAGCTTTTGACAAAATACAGCAACCATTCCTATTGAAAACACTGGAAAGTATAGGAATAGAAGGACCTTTCCTAACAATAATAAACAGTATATATCTAACACCATCAGCAAGCATCATATGCAATGGGGATAAATCAGAAGCCTTCCCATTCAGATCAGGAGTGAAACAAGGATGCCCATTATTACCTCTATTATTTAACATTGTACTAGAAACACTAGCAGTAGCAATTAGAGAAGAAAAAAAATTGAAGGTATCAAAATAGGCAATGAGGAGACTAAGCTATCACTCTTTGCAGATGATATGATGGTCTACTCAAAAAATCCTAGAGAATCAACTAAGAAGCTTGTAGAAATAATCAATAACTTTAGCAAAGTTGCAGGATACAAAATAAATGCACATAAATCATCAGCATTTCTATATATTTTCAACACATCCCAGCAGCAAGAGGTAGAAAGAGAAACACCATTTAAAATCATCCTAGACAATATAAAATACTCAGGAATCTACCTAACAAAACAAACACAGGAATTTTATGAAAAAAATTACAAAAAATTTCCAAACAATAAAAACTAAATCTAAACTGGCTAAGAGACAAAAGGGAGGATCAGTGGAATAGACTTTGGGTAAGTGATGTCAGCAAGACAGTGTATGACAAACACTAAAAGCCCAACTTTTGGTACAAAAATCCACTATTTGACAAAAATTGCTGGGAAATTTGGAAAACAATAAGGGAGAGATGAGGTTTAGATCAACATCTCACACACTACACCAAGATAAATTCAGAATGGGTAATTGACTTGAATATAAAGAGGAAAACTATAAATAAGTTAAGTGAACACAGAATAGTATACTTGTCAGATCTCTGAGAAAGGAAAGATTTTAAAATCAAGCAAGAGTTACAAAATATAAAATAAATGATTATGATTATATTAAATTAAAAGGCTTTTGTACAAACAAAAAGATGGAGCCAAAATCATAAGGGAAACAACAAATTGGGAAAAAAATCTTTATAACAAAAAAAATCCTACAGGGGTCTAATTACTCAAATATACAAGGAGTTAAATCAATTGTATAAAAAATCAAGCTATTCCCCAATTGGTAAATGGGCAAATGACATGAAGAGGCAATTTTCAGATAAAGATATCAAAAGTATCAACAAGCACATGAGAAAGTGTTCTAAATCTCTAATAATTAGAGAAATGCAAATCAAAACAACTCTGAGGTACCACCTCACACCTAGTAGATTGGCTAAAATGAAAGAAGGGGAGAGTAATGAATGTTGGAGGGAATGTGGCTCAATTGGGATATTAATGCATTGCTGGTGAAGTTGTGAACTGATCCAAACATTCTGGATGGCAATTTGGAACTATACTCAAAGGGTTATAAAAGAATGACTGCACTTTGATCCAGCCATACCTTTTTTGGGTTTGTACCCCAAAGAGATGATAGATAAAAAGACTTGTATGAAAATATTTATAGCCGTGCTTTTTGTGGTGGCAAAAAACTGGAAAATGAGGGTATGCTCTTCTATTGGGGAATGGCTGAACAAATTGTGGTATATGTTGGTGATGGAATACTGTTGTGCTCAAAGGAATAATAAACTGGAGGAATTCCATGTGAACTGGAAGGACCTCCAGGAATTGATGCAGAGTGAAAGGAGCAGAGCCAGAAGAACATTGTACACAGAGACCAATACACTGTGGTAAAATAGAATGTAATGGACTTCTGTACTAGCAGCAATGCAATGATCCATAGCAATTCTGAAGGATTTACTACCCACATTCAGAGGAAGAACTGCAGGAGTGGAAACATAGAAGAAAAGTAACTGCTTGAACACATGGATTGAGGCTGACATGATTGGGGATTTAGAATTGAAACTATCACACCAATGCATCTATCAACAATTTGGAAATAGATCTTGATCAATGACACATGCCAAAACCAGTGGAAATGAGCATTGGGTATGGGGTGGGGCATGTTGGGTGGTGATGGGGAAAGTAAGAACATGAATCATGTAATCATGATAACTTTTCTAAAAAATAAATATTATTAAATGTTAAAAAAAAGTGTGGAACAAATTCAGAGGTCAAAAAAATTTCCCAAGTATATGATAAGAAGAAAACAAGGGTGTTGTCAAATTGTGAATGGCTCTTAATGACAGAATACAGATTCGTACAGTTATTCCATTCCAGAAAAGATCCTGGGGAGGTTTTGAGCAAAGAGATAATATGAAGAAGATTCATTTGACAATGTGAAAAAAATAATAAAGGGAAATAATGAGATTTTGAAGTTCCGTGTTTAGCAGATTGTGAAAATTGCAATTAATCCCCTGTATTAAATTGTACAACAGGTTGACAGAATTAGACTGAGAGAAGACATTAGACATTACTAGACCTATCCTTTCATTTTATATTTGAGGAAATTGAGACAAACTGAGGTTAAATGACATGCCTGCAGTCATACAGGTAGTGAATGGCTATATTTGGCAGAGGACTTTAACTTTTATCTTTCCAATTCTAAATCCAGAACCGTACTCTTTATACCAAATCTATAACATAATAGAATTAATACCTTAAAGAAGTGATGGGCAAACTTTTTAATTAGAGGGCCAAAGGAAATGCTCATCTGTCAGTCTGTTTCTAAGGTTACTCTATCAAAGTTTCATTGTATTGTATCAGACTTGTTGTATTCATCAGATTAGGAGTAATGTTGCATGGCCAGATAGAACATTTCAGGGGGCTGCATCTGGCCCACAAGCTATAGTTTGCCCATCACTGCCTTAAAGGGACACAATGCTAAAGTTAACATTTCTAAGTGTGATGACATTTTCTAGAAATTTCATCATTGAATATAGTTGGTGAGGGACTCATCTTCTCTTCAGAATGAATGTGGTCCCTTGACTTAATGCGTGGTGGAGGATGAAGAGAGATTATTGAAATCACTCAGGTATGGGCGATCTGAAAAATCCTTTGCACTCACCAAAGAGAGTATCCTCTCGACATTAGATCTATAAGAAAGGAGAAAATGGAAATGATGTAATAGTTTCTAAACACTTGGAAAGTGTTTCTAATTAGGGAGAAAGCCCTTTATAGATAGAGAAGATGCTCCCACAAATTCCTTTTCTTCTGATATTTGTGTTGGAGCACAATGTATCTTTCTAGTAGAATGACAACTCTTTGGGGGCAGCAGACTATCTATTTGTATATAATGTGAGAAAATCTTGTAACATAAAAAGTACGTGATAAATGCTTGATTGTGATCCAAAATTTGGAGTGGATAAACTAATAATTGTATAGTAATGCAAATTGAAATCATTTCATTGAAAGAAATGTTGAATCTAAGAAATTCAGAGATAGAAAACAAGGCAACCACTCGATGTGATGGGCAACCTTTTGAGCTTGGCGTGTCAAAATTCGCCAAAAAAACCAGCATAACTAGGGTGGTGTGTCGCTTTGAGAAAAATATCATAACTTTGTGATATTTATACCTGGAATAACATACTTCTCTGCATGTGGCTGTGTGCAGCTGTATGTCATCAAAAATGGCTACACATGTCAGTGCAGACACATGCTATAGGTTTGCCATCAGGGGTTAGGCACTTTTAAGCACCAGTCACTATGTTAATTTGTGGGGATACAAATGCAAGGGAAAATGTCACTGGCCTCAAGGAATTTATATTTTAATTGGGGTAAACATCTGATAAAAGAGAGCTAAAAAAGGGAGGGGGCTAGTACATGAGAAAATATTTTCCTGAGGCCCTGTAGAAAGTACAGAGAATTAAGAATAGCTTAGAGGAAATGAAGCTTGAGTTACCTAAGGCACCCCAAAATATTAACACCTGGAAGGAATTCTTCTGTAGGTGAAAAGGACCAGCAGAGAGGGTTCCAGATCTAAAGAGAATGTCCAAGCTGAGGAGGATGCTAAATCATGGTAACAAAGTAATTTTATATAAAAATATGCATTTACATTATGCATAATTATCATAAATCTATATAGGTACGTATATGTATGTGATTGTATCCATATGTAATATTCATATTAAAGAGATGGGATTTTAAATAATGTTTCTCTTTTTTAAATGATAAAATTGAGAGACTAGAAGTCATTCTATAAACTGTCAGAATAACTTGAATTTGTTTCCCTCTCCTCTCTGATACATAAGGGTATGATGGCAAATATTTAACAACCAGGTCTTCAAAAACTATGACATACTTAAGACTATTCTGCATTATTATTATTTTCTCCATGTCTTCCTTAAATCTAGAGAATCAACAAATCAGTAAATTAAGACCTTACATATAACACTTGTTCATTTCCAAAAAAAAATACTCACTTTGAATATTTAATCATCTAAAACCTAGGTCAAAATTAATTGTTCTCTCTCTCTCCCTCTCTCTCTCTCTCTCTCTCTCTCTCCCTCCCTCATTTCTTTGTATTTCTATCTATCTTGCTCTCTGACTCTTAGAAACACACACACGCACATATTTATCTGCCTTTTTCCTTTCTTACTCTGTACCTAGGCTTCCTCATATCTATTTATTTCCTTTTACTCCAAGCCTACCAATTATCAAAAATCTTAGTTTCCTTTCCGTTCCCTGTCCATGGTATAAAAAGCAGTGTCTGCCTATGAAAAATACCACAATGAAAATCAAGAGGCAAGTGCTTAGATCTGCCCCTGAGATACCCAGAGGCAGGCCATTCCTATTAGGATGCTCCTCTCTATGATGCAGAAAGAGAAGGGAGCAGCTTCCCTTCTCCCCTTGTCCAATGATATATTTAAATTCACACTGGGTGTATATCTATATTTAACTATATATCTGTCTTTCTGTCTTTCTATATATTTAAAGAGAGAGAGAGAGAGGAAAAGGAGAAGGCATGGTTTCTTTCTTTCCTCTCTGCTAGCTGCCTACTTTCATTCTTCCCAAATGCATGTACTCTGGAGTAGCTGTTTCATTGTGGGAGATGTATTCCTAGTATTATAGTAAAAATGTAGTTGTGAGGTAAGGAAGGGAGCTCATGGTGAATGTGGGGAATTAATATGGACTTCAAAGTTGGTTGTTTCTATTGTTTTATCTTTTAGTTTTTAAGAAATTGAAATAAAAATTTAAATATTCCTCCAAAACACACACATGCATATATACACATGTGAATTTGTGTGTACATACACCTACAAAATCATGTGTGTATATATGTACATATGTGTATGTATATATATTCCAATGAGAAAGGTGGGGGAAAGAATCAACTAAGATTGGCAATTGAAGAAAAGCTGTTTACCTGAATTGATAAAGGGCACTTCCTCATGCAAGAAAACAAAGGATTTTTCTTCTTTGGACAAGTCCTGGATCCAGAATTCTAGAAGCTCAATCCAAATTTTCATCAATTGAGCTGTATCCAATGACCCAACAAAATCAAAAGAATGTCTTCTATCAATCACTAGATTTGCACTAAAATTTTCAGCTTTGCTAGATAACATTATTTTTCTAAAACTAACAAAATTTTAAAATACGGCTTTTCTTCATGCCAACCCACTATCTGAATTCTGCTCGTATCCAAATAATTCCATGGCATAGAAAAGAAGCTGGAATACACATACAATGAAGCAAATAAAGTTTTTCCAAAGTTCTGTACCAGTAGCTTACTCTGCAGTTAGTTGTAAAATAATA
Source organism: Gracilinanus agilis (assembly GCF_016433145.1). Classification (NCBI taxonomy): domain Eukaryota; kingdom Metazoa; phylum Chordata; class Mammalia; order Didelphimorphia; family Didelphidae; genus Gracilinanus; species Gracilinanus agilis. The sequence goes on from NC_058131.1 coordinate 704,008,135, forward strand.
TATTGTATTGTCTCATATATATCTTCTGAAATCATCTAGCACACTTAACTTGCAGTCTTTCAAAGCTTTTTCATTTAGCTTATTAAAAAACCAAATAAACTAAATCATTAATGCTTTATTCTATTTTTACCCCATAATAATTTCTTAAAATATCATTTTTTTTGTAACAAAGAAAAAGAAAAAAAGAGTCTCTCACCATAGCAAAGAAAAAAATACAGATATAATGAAACCAAAATGATCCAGTGGAAAATCTGAACAATGTAAGCTTTTCTCTGTATCTATAATTCAACAACTTTCCAAAGAATGAATGAGTTTACATTTCCTTATCTGTCCTATAAGTCCATAATTTGTCATTAAGGTAACACAGCATTCAGCTTTGCTTTATTGTTCTTTTGTTTCACATTGTTGTAGGTACTGTATACACACACACACACACACACACACACACATATATATTTCTGCTTCTGTTTACATTACTTTGCAGTAGTTCGTATAAGTTTTCCTTTGCTTTTTCCATATTCATCCTCCCAATTAAGCACCTACTCAAATATTTTCTAATGTATATTCATAGAAGCCTAAATGTCTGGGAGAATGGTAGTACCCTTGTCAGCAGTAAAGAATTAGGAATAGGGTAGAATCATTTTTGCAGGGTGATTACGAGTTCCTTTCTTGAAATGTAGAGTTTAAAATGTCAATGGCACATCCAGTTCAAAATGTTTCATAGTCATTCAAACATGTAAAACTGAATGTCAGGAGGCAGAGAAGGGCTCCACCAATACATCTAAAAAGCATCTCAGTACATCATCTGAGAAACATTTTAGCTAAGGATAGTAAGGCCCATTCCTGAAAGTTTAGGTACCAAGGGATTAACTTCTTTTTGGTGACAGAGAGAGACTCTTCAAACATTTCATTAAATTGTAAAGAAGCTAGAATATGTGTTAATGTACGGAGCAATCAAACAAATGAAATCAGAGATCTTATATTCCTGAAGAAGCATTAAGTAATGTTTATGTCTCAATTTCTATTCTATCTTCTTCATTAATCTTTCTGTATATTCAGTTTGGAATGGAAAGACAGACTGAACACTGAGGATTTGGAAGCAAAAATGTATTACTTGTAATCCAGGAGGTTAGAGTACCTACCACCCCTTGTACCTAACTCCATCCCACTATTCTCTAGTCTCTCATCAAAGATTCCACATAGAGGCTGGGACTGGGCTCTATGGCTTGTGCCAAGGAAGATGTTATTCTTTACAAACACATAACAATTGGAAAATATTGTGGGCATAATTCTAAGGCTAGCTTGATATGGGTAAAAATGAGATATTCACAAGTCCCAAAACATTTAACAAAAGATTCTTACTTTGCCTGGCTATAGCAAGAAGATGAAGTAACAATACAGTAGTATAGCTTTACATCGGTAGACATGGCCTCCCTTGCCTCCTCATGGAGACAAAGGTGATCAGTAGATAGTGATTAATGAACTTTGGCACCATTTAATAATAATAATCATTACCATTTATATAGTGCTTACTATGTGCTAGGCACTGTATTAAATGCTTTAAAATTATCTCATTTTATTTTCACCTCAACCCTGGGAGGTAGGTGCTATTATTACTCCCATTTTACATATGAGGAAACAGGGTCAAACAAGTGAAATGACTTACCCTGGGTCACACAGATACTAAGTGTCTGAGGTTGGATTTGAACTTGAATCTTCTGATTCCAGGCTTAGCACTCTATTCACTGCACTACCTCCTTGCCCCTACCAAATCTAAGAATCTCAGATTCCACGTGGATGTGATTTTATATTGCCCCTTGTCCAAGGAACTACATCAAAGAAGTGGTCAGGAAATCTGGGACATTCAGCCAAGTTGCATGCTGGGAGGAAAATTCTATTCCTATCACAGCTAGGAATGTGTCCTCAGGTCACAGATAGGGAATTTCAACCATTGTAGAGTAAGCCAAATAATAAGGAATTGATAGCATACTGGATGCATCTTGAGAGTAGGAAATCATATATTACTTACAGGTCAGGGAAAAGAGTACCAGGATGGATCTTACAACATGACCTTTACCACCTCTCAGTGATGCCTTCTTTTCAATTACCTTCCATTTTCTCTGTATGTACCTAATATTCACCTAGTAGTTTCCAATATCTACTCACTCGTTTAGAATGTGGGGTGTTTGAGAGCAGAGACTCTTTTTCCCTTTCTCATACCACCAATTCTTAGACCAGCACCTGGCACATTAATAAAGTAATTAACACTTTTTAACTTACTGGCTTGCCCTAATCTTACTGATTTCCAAATAGAAAGACATATTAGTTTCTTCCTTTTGAGAATGATTCCATTTCTTCTATTCCTGCTGTTCCATATTGACTTCTAAGCCCTTCTATACCATTTCTTCTGCTCTCTACCGCTTTTCTTGATGCCTGCTGTCCACATTAAATGCATGGATGGCCCTCTAGCTGGGCTTCACCTGTAAGTCACCCTGGGAGACTCCATGTGGATCTAAACTCAAAAACACATCATACTTGTGTCAAGAAATGGCTTTTGCTTCAAAGACATGACTGTATGGAACAGCAGTACTACCTAACCCCCCATGATTCTCCTAGGAAAGGCTTATTTGGATCTCTGCAGGAGAGACAAGTACAGGTATCAAGGTAAGTGAGACCTCTCTTTGGTTTCAGATAGGCAGATAGGCAGGAGTTCAAGCCAGGGGCAAACACCTCTCCTCAATAGGGCTAAAATGGGACACTCCATAGGAATTTAAATGGAGCATAAACCACCCTGCTGGACTTCTGACTGCTAAGTCAGCTTTCCTCCTTTGAGCCAGGTTGGTACTTGTAATGGTCCTCACTGAGAGTAAGTATCACTCTCCTGAGGATCTATATTATCAACAAACAGATTCTGCTGCCAAAGATATTCAGTATCATCTCATAGTATTTTTCCAAAGCAGTAAAATAAAAATGATCAGAATAACAATTTGGTGCTAGAGTAAAAAATAACTTTTCATGATTATATTCCATCATTTTTCTGTATGGGCTTTTGCAAATTTCTTAATCTTACTCAGTCTCTCCTCACCTCTCTTCTCTTCTCCTCTCCTCTTCCTTCCTTTCTCTTCCCTTCTCTTTCCTCAAAGATTATGTTCTAGGCACTTTGCTAAGTGCCAGGCATAGAAAAAAAAGCAAAACATTTCCTATTCTCAAGGACTTGTAATAGAGCGAAACTACATAAAAGATAAAATATTATATATCATGTATATATACGTATATCATATGACATATATGGCATATGGCATAAACATAAGTAGAAGACACTAACTTCAAGGGAGACAAAAAAGATATCTTCTAATTTTTTAAATTAGGAAGTTGAAGCTGAGAAAATTTTGAGAGTTTCACCTATATTCACAGAATCCGTCATTATTGAGGTAGAATTGGAGTTCATTTCTTCCTGAAAAGAATTCAAGAAGATCTAGAAAAGAAAGGGACCACAGAAACCTTCTGCTCCATTCTCCACACACATTGAAGAGTAATAACAGTGGTAGTTACGGTCAGAGTAGGAGTAGTAGATATACTAGGTGTAGTAAATGTAGGAGGGGAAGGAGTCATTGTAGTAGCAGTAATAGTCATAGTAATGCCAGGAACCATGCTAAATGCCTTAAAAAATTAACTCAATTGACCCTCACAACACCCTTTGTAGATAAGTGGTATTTTACTTCCCATTTTACAGTTAAGGAAACTGAAACAGAAGTTAAGTGACTTGTACAAGATCATACAACAAGTAAATGTTTAATTCTAGATTTGAATTCAGGTCTTCCTGACCCAACACTCTCTCCACTTCTTCACCTTTGAAGGAACGATCAGTCTCCACATGGTGAGGATGTGTCCCCAGATCCTCCTACAGAAAAGTCAGTGTTACCCATTTTACCATATTATTTTGAGGGAGGTGGGCTACCTACCCTACTGTGAAAGATTTCTGCAATTGCCTTGGTTTGCCTTGGGTTAGAGAAGGAGTTCCTGCACCAACTTCTCTTGTAACTTTTTTTTTTTTTGACATTGACATTTGTCTTTTTCTCTTTGCTCCCTAGGTTATAGATATTCAAGACATGTTGCTTGATTTTGAACATATCAAATATAAGGGGATGTTTAGCTTTGTAAATTCACTGATTCCTTTGAAAATTCTATGAATTCCCTTTAAATATCCACAAAAGGCAACAGTAATTCACATGGCAGTCAAATTTATAACTGAAGGAGTAAATAATTGAAAAACCAGCTGGGTGCATCCATGACAGTCAGTACCCAAAATGTGTCATGATAAAATGTTTCAGGCATAAATTTCCCAGAATTCAGCAGTTTACTCGATACACATTCATATCTTGGCTATAACCTGGGATTCAATTAAATAATTGCCTAACTTACTGTTTCTTTCCTAATAGATTCTGGGTGTTTATGCTCCTTTAAAGTATTTTAAAACTGACTTCTCTTGGCCTTCTTTCCTTGAAAAAGAATATGCATCATTTCCTTATTGGTTCTATTCTTCAGTTGAACCAGTAGATATGCATATAATCTAATTAATTTTACATTGTTATAGGAGCCAAACAGATTCCTCCATCTTCACCAATCTGAAGGGTACCCTCCTATTTCCTCTTAACCATTCTGCTCTGGTTTTCTAATTTCATAATAAGAATAAGACCCATCTGAGTGCCACATGATCCTTGATCCTTCCATTAATTTAAATGGACTAAATTTCTCTCATTACAAATCACATCTAATAAATGCACATCCTCAATGAACTTCCCTGGGTTAAAAAAAGGAGACTATTAAAACTGAATTTAATGATTACATGGTGCTATCTCTGTTACAACAAATTCTTTTCATTTATTAACCTCAGAATCTATTCTTCAGTATCAGAAAACATGTTAATTGGAACTCATTTTAAAAATGATGTTCATTTAAAAACTTGGCTACCTCTGACAATGATGACCATGATGCTAACAATAAAAATGTCCAGTGAATAACACTGATGCAAGCATAATGGTAACAATGGCTAGTCAATAGCTAAATTCATAAAAAAGTGCTTACTATATGGCAAGCAGTGTGAGAAGCACTTTATAATTATTATCTCATTTGATCTTCACAACAAAACTGGAAAGCAAATGCTATTATTATCCCATTTTACATATAAGGAAACTGAGGTAGGCAAAAGTTAAATGATTTGCCCTTGGTGACATAGCTAATTTTTGAAACTGAATTTGAACTCAGGTCTTCCTGACTTTCCTTATTCTGCATGATCTAATATTATTTCTCCTTTTGTAAATTTTTGTGGGACATGATTTTATGTCATTGAAATTTACCCCCCTCACACACACCCAAAGATACTGACATTTGTGATTTTTCCCCTAGTTCTCAAAAGCTAAATTTAGCAAGGAGAGGAATGATACATATACAATGAAAAGATGAGGCTTTTCCATTTGTAATCAAAGAAATGAAGTGTTTCATTAATTTATACCAGGAGAATTAATATTTTAAATAGTGTTATAAAAGGTGACAAACATAAATTATACAGAGCCAAGATAAAAAACACTGATTGTTTATACAATTATAAATTATTCAGTGCAATCACAATCTTTAATTATCCTAATTGTGCTGCATAAGATTTCATTTAATGTAAGTCAGGAATATGAAGTTTGATTTTTAGCTGTTTTTCCTCTTCATTATTATTATTATTATTATTATTATTATTATTATTATTATTATTATT
>NC_058131.1:704023660-704040132 GCF_016433145.1 Gracilinanus agilis
TGCACTTAAGTAGTGAATATTTCCTCTCTCTAACTTCTTTACCCTTACAGTGTATTGTTATTTTTCCCTGTTGATCCCACACACTTCTTTATGGAATAAAAATTTATTCCTTTTTGTTTGTTTTCCTATTTTTCTTATTATTATCTTCTTCCCCCCCCCAGTTTTGTATATATTTATACACACACACAGACAGACAGACACACACACATAAATATATATATGAATATATATATATATCTTGACATTTCATCCTATACAGTTTGTCCCTGCTCCCTCTATGTAAACTTCTTCTAGTTACCCTGTTGGTAATAATAATTTTTAATATTTTCCAATACCTTCTTTTCTTCTTGGGATAGAAATTGATTGAACTTGTGTCCCTTAAAGAAACAAATTTTTTTCTTCCTTCTCCCCCCATTCTCTTAATTACCTTATGTTGATTCTCTTGAATTCTGAGTTTGGGCAGCAAACTCTCTGTTTAATTCCAGTTTTTTTTCTTGTTGAATGTTTGGAAGTCCTCGATTTTATTGAATGACCATACTTTCCCCTGCAATAATATAGTTAGTCTTGTTGGATAGTTGATTCTTGGTTGTAGGCCCAGTTCTCTTGCTTTCCTGAATATTGTGTTCCATGCCTTCTGGTCCTTCAATGTCGATGCAGCCAGATCCTGTTTTATTCTAACTGTGTTTCCCTAATATCTGAATGACTTCTTTTTAGCAGCTTGTAATATTTTTTCCTTGGTCTGGTAGTTTTTGAATTTGGCTATAATAGTCCTGGAAGTTGTCATTTGTCAATTAAGTGTAAGAGGTGATCTGTGGATCCTGTCAATTTCCACTTTTCTCTCTTGTTCAAGAATTTCTGGGTAATTTTCTCTGATAATTTCTTGTAAAATGCTATCTAAACTTTTCCTTTTATCATGATGTTCTGGTAAATCAATAATTCTTAAGTTGTCTCTTTTAGCTCTGTCCTCTAGTTCTTTGGTTGAATCAGTGAGGTGTTTCATATTCTCCTCAAATTTTTCATTTTTTAAAATTTTGTTTAATATATTCTTGTTGCCTTGTGAAGTCATTTGCTTGCAGTTGCTGAGTTCTGTTTTTTTTGTGCTTTTTTATTAAGGTATTATTTATTTTTTCATAATTTATTTGCATCACTCATTTCTTTTCCCAATATTTTTTGTACCACTTTTGTCTCTTTATTTAACTCTTCTAAGAAATCTTGTTTGGTGTATGTCCACTTAGCATTTTTCTTTGAACATTTTTTTAACATTTATTAATATACATTTTAAGATGGTTACCTGATTCATGCTCCTCCTATCCCCTTCACCCCCACACCCCCACTCCCCCCACCCATGGCCAATGCGCATTTCAACTAGTTTTGTCATGTGTCCTTGATCAAGCCCAGTTTCCAAATTGTTGGTAGTTGCATTGGTGTGGTAGTTTCGAGTCCACACCCTCAATCATGTCCACCCGGACCCTTACGTTCAAGCAGTTGTTTTTCTTATATGTTTCCTCTCCTGCAATCCTTCCTCTGAATGTGGGCAGCTTTCTTTACCATAAATCCCTCAGAATTGTCCTGGGTCATTGTATTGCTGCTGGTACAGAGGTCCATTACATTCAATTTTACCACAGTATATCAGTCTCTGTGTACAATGTTCTTCTGGCTCTGCTCCTTTCGCTCTGCATCAGTTCCTAGAGGTCTCTCCAGTTCGCCTGGAACTCCTCCAGTTTATTATTCCTTTTAGCACAATAGTATTCCATCACCAGCATATACCACAGTTTGTTCAGCCATTCCCCAATTGAAGGACATACCCTCCTTTTCCAATTTGTTGCCACCACAAAAAGCCCAGCTATAAATATTTTCGTACAAGTCTGTTTATCTATGATCTCTTTGGGGTACACACCCAGCAATGGTGTGGCTGGATCAAAGGGAAGGCATACTTTTATAGCCCTTTGAGCATGATTCCAAATTGCCAGCCAGAATGGCTGGATCAGATCACAGCTCCACCAGCAATGCATTAATGTCCCAATTTTGCCACATCCCCTCCAGCATTCATTACTCTCCCCTTCTTTGATTTTAGCCAATCTGCTAGGTGTGAGGTGATACCTCAGAGTTGTTTTGAATTGCATTTCTCTAATTATTAGAGATTTGGAACACTTTCTCATGTGCTTATTGATACTTTTGATTTCTTTACCTGAAAATTGCCTATTCATGTCTCTTGCCCATTTATCAATTGGGGAATGGCTTGATTTTTTATACAATTGTTTTAACTCCTTGTATATTTGAGTAATTAGACCCCTGTCAGAGTTTTTCGTTATAAAGATTTTTTCCCAGTTTGTTGTTTCCCTTCTGATTTTGACTACATTGTTTTTGTTTGTACAAAAACTTTTTAGTTTAATATAATCAAAACCATTTAATTTACATTTTGTGATTTTCTCTAACTCTTGCTTGGTTTTAAAGTCTTTCCTTTCCCAGAGATCTGACAAGTATACTATTCTGTGTTCACTTAACTTGTTTATAGTTTCCCTCTTTATATTCAAGTCATTCACCCATTCTGAATTTATCTTGGTGTAGGGTGTGAGATGTTGATCTAGACCTAATCTCTCCCATATTGTTTTCCAAATTTCCCAGCAGTTTTTGTCAAATAATGGATTCATGTCCCAAAAGTTGGGCTCTTTGGGTTTATCATACACTGTCTTGCTGATGTCATGTATCCCAAGTCTATTCCATTGATCCTCCTCTCTATCTCTTAGCCAGTTCCATATTGTTTTGATGACTGCTGCTTTATAGTATAGTTTAATATCTGGTACTTCTAGGCCCCCTTCCTTCACATTTTTTTTCATTATTTCCCTTGATATTCTTGATCTTTTGTTATTCCAAATGAAATTTGTTATAGTTTTTTCTAATTCAGCAAAGAAGTTTTTTGGTAGCTTGATAGGTATGGCGCTAAATAGGTAAATTAATTTGGGTAGAATTGTCATTTTTATTATGTTAGCTCGACCTACCCATGAGTAATCAATGGCTTTCCAATTGTTTAGATCCAGTTTTATTTGTTTGGAAAGTGTTTTGTAGTTGTTTTCATATAATTGCTGTGTTTGTTTTGGTAGGTAGATTCCTAAGTGTTTTATATTGTCTAGGGTGATTTTAAATGGTGTTTCTCTTTCTACTTCTTGCGGCTCTAGTGTGTTGGAAATGTATAGAAATGCTGATGATTTATGTGCATTTATTTTGTATCCTGCAACTTTGCTAAAGTTGTTGATTATTTCTACAAGCTTCTTAGTTGATTCTCTAGGATTTTTTAAGTAGACCATCATATCATCTGCAAAGAGTGATAGCTTAGTCTCCTCCTTGCCCACTTTGATACCTTCAATTTCTTTTTCTTCTCTAATTGCTGAGTTCTGTTTTTTAAAGGCTGAATTTCATCCCTGGCTTTTTGGTCATCCTTCTCTTTCTGGTCTGATTTTCTTCTTTTGCCTTCTTTGCTTCATTTTCAAGCTGGCCAATTCTGGCTTTTAAGACTTTATTTTCTTCTTTTAGTTCATGTATTTCCTTTTTCAAATTATCTTCAGCCTCTCTTGATTGCTTTTTGAATTCCTGAAGTTCTTGAGTTAATGAGTTTTAAATTCTTGAGTTAATTGAATTTTGAGATCTTCCAAAGCCTGTGTCCAGTTTGCTAGAACTACTTCCTCTTCTTCTATTTCTGTTTCTTTTGCTTTCTTTTCACTTCCTTGAAAGAAGCTGTCAATTGTCATTTCTTTTCTCTTCTTCTGTTGCTTACTCAAGGTTTTTTCCCTTCCTTGTTCTGCTAGTTTGAGCAGATGTATTTAATAATTTTTGAGGAAAGATCCAGCTGGCAATGGAGGTTTGTAGTTACTTTCATTGTCCTCTGAAGACTTCTAGTCTCTTCAATTGTTGGGATTAATCCTCTATTTGATTAATCTTAGTGCTTTATCTGCCCTGAGGCTTAAACCTTGAGGGGATGGAAAAACAAACAAACAGAAAAAAAACACAGGTTGAAAAGAAGGAGAGTTTTCCCTGAGTTGAGCTCTCCAGCAGTGGGGTCCCCCTGTGTTGTAGTCTGTGTTTGATCTGCTTTTATTTCTTCCTGAAGCCCTATGTTCTCTATCTTGGTATGAGGAAGGCATTTTATCTGTGGTCTGGGGTTTGGCTCTCTCTAAGCCACCATATACTGGGCATTTTTGCTGTGTTTCTCTGGTTTTCTCTCTCCACTTCAATGCCTGTGTTTGACTCCCTGAGTCCAGTGCCAGCAAGGCCTTCTCTCCCGACCTGTGTGCCCACTGGTCCTGATATTTCCCGGGCCACTGGAGACTCCACACAGCATATCAGGGAGGCATCCTGGGATCCTGGGATTCCCCTTCTATACCCTCGGACCTGACAGTTCAAGAATTGAAGTCTTTTTCTTGGTGTATCTCTTTAGTTATGCTGCAGTAGGGTTCCCCTTGCTCTGTCCCATTATTATATTTGGTCCTCTTTCTTCTCGAAGCACATCGTTTTCTATCTTGGTGTGTAAGGGTGTGGAGGTTTTAAGATTCACTCTGTCTACACTGCCATCTTCCAGGAAGTGCCAGGAATTTCTTCTCTATTTATTACATCATGCTGCCTCTCTTCACAAGGTTGCATGGAGAATAAAAAGAGATTAAATAAAGTGCTTCATAAATATTAAATAGTATTCAAGGGGCAAGTCCAATATAATGGAGTAAAAAGACCATTCAGTTCAGCTCTCCTAACATTGTCCTCCAAAACACTTTAAAGTAATGACAAAGAATTTTGTTGTGGCAGAGCTAACAAAAGGTTAGGGTGAAACATTCTTCTAGCACAAGAAAATTTAGTATTTCAAAGAGATATATGGGGTATGAGTATGTAGGTTGACCAAGCCCAAGTGGATGAAACACCAGTGGTGGGTCTAGTTGTTGTCAACTGGGCATCTTGGGAAGGGATCAAGCCAGAAATGATAAGGGGATGTAGAAATTTATCAGAAAGAGATTAAGGGAAATCTCTTTCCTAGCAATAGGCGCAGGAGCAGATACTGTTTGACCACTCTAGGGTCATAGTTTAAATGTAGAAAGGAATATTAAGGATTACTTTTTGTGAACAGGAAACTGGAATCCTGAAAAACAGTATTGCTTTTGCTCAGAGATCTGAGGAATAGTATCACTTCTGGTTCAAATGAATCAACATCAATTACAATCTCAAGAAATCAGTGCAAACAAAACAAAACTATAGCTTAAGACAGCCCCTCCTCCCCCAACATACACATATACATACTGGGAGCAGAGAACAAGTTTAATATAAACTTAAAAGTAAAAAGTAAGGTGGATGATGTGTAAAAAGAGTTTATACCTCCAGAGGACAAAAAGTGGATCCTGGAAGACACTGCTCCCCTGGGTGGTGCTAAACAATTTGAAAACTGTGATTGGGACAAGAACTATAAAACCCTGAATTTCTGGGACTAGAGGTCAGCTTCAGGAATCATCCTCAAACAGGTTGTTATCTTCAGTTCGAACTGTCTCTTGGAGGGAACTAGGGTGAGTGTATAATAGCTGGCTTTCCTTTTCTGACTTCTGGAGAGAGATTAATTCTCATCTAGGGTTAGCAAATTATGCCAAACTGAGTTGAGCACCAGAGCAATATTTAGTGTGATAGGCTAAATATCTTCTCTACCCTCTTTTTGTATTTCTCAACTTTCATTCTCTCCACCTATTTTGTAAATAAAAGCTATTGAAAATCACTTTGACTTGAGCTATAATATTTTTAATCAGTGACCGCCATATTATTTGTAATTTTCATATATTTTAGTCAGATCCTTAATTTTAATTCCTTACAATACCAATAAAAGGTGAAAATGAACAAGTGATTTAGACATAAAGGGTGATAGGATAAATAAATTAAGAAAACATAGAAAAATGTACTGGTCAGATCTATGGATAATGGTAGTGCTTATGATCAAACAAGAGATAGAAAGGATCATAGGAAATTAAACAGATACTTTAGATTAAATGAAATTAAAAATCTTTTGCACAAATGAGAGTAATGCAGTCAAAATATAAGAAAAAATCACAGGAAATTGGAGGACATTTTATGAAATATGTCTTTGGCCCAAACCTAATTTAAAATTGATATAGAACTGAGCCAAATTCATAAAAAAATTCATTCTCCAGTTCAGAAATTGTCAAAGGATATTAAATGAACAGGGAAATTTTCAAAAGACGGAACTAAAGCTATCAATAGTAAAATGTTTTAAAAAGCTCTTAGGGGCAGCTGGGTAGCTCTGTGGAGTGAGAATCAGGCCTAGAGATAGGAGGTCCTAGGTTCAAACCTGGCCTCAGCCACTTCCTAGCTGTGTGACCCTGAGCAAGTCACTTGACCCCCATTGCCCACCCTTACCACTCTTCCACCTATGAGACAATACACCAAAGTACAAGGGTTTAAAAAAAAGCTCTTAATCATTACTAATTTGAGAAATACAAATTAAAACTACTCTGAGATATAATCTCATACCTACCAAATGCTAAGGTAACAAAAGAAAAAGAAAATTTGAAAAGTTTGAGGGGATTTGGAAAAACTGAGACTCTAATACATTCTTGGTAATGTTGTGAACTAGCTCGACCATTTTGAAGGAGAACTTGGAAACATTCCCAAAGAGCTATAAAACTATGCATACATCCAGAAATACCAGTAATAGTTATATATCCCAAAGAGATCACAGCTCTATTTCTACAAAAATATTTATAGCAGAGTTTTTTGTAAGAGCAAGAATTTGGTTGATGGGGATCCCATTCAACTGTAGAATGGCTAAACAAATTATAGCTTGTTATTGTGTGAAAATACTGTTGAACTAAAAGAAATTATAAGCAAGATCATTTTAAAAAAACCTGGGAAGACTTATATGAGTCAATGCAAAGTGAAGTGAATGTATGTGCATGAGAATATTAAGCAAAGCAGTAGCAATCATGTAAAGATGACCAACTGAGAGAGATTTAACCACTCTAAACAAGACAAGAATCCAAAGGACCCATGATGAAAAATGTTCCCTCACCAGAGAAAATACTGATGATCTCTGAATGCAGATTGAAGCATACTTTTTTAACCTCCTTTTCAAGGTTTGTTTGTTTTTTTTTTCTTTTCTAGCATGATGAATATAAAAATTATTATATAGAATATATGAAACATGTTTTGTAAAACTTCACATGTATAATTGATATCAAGAGAACTAAAACATAATAAAAATGTAACAAGTAACTGGGATATATTTAATGAAATAAATAAAATATATTAATAAGCATAACAGTTCTATGATGTTTGTGTTGATTATTTTTCCATTCAATAGGCAATGGAAGAAAAATGCCAGACATAGAGAATTTAACAGGGATTGCTCTCTGTGTAAATGGGTGTCTTCACTGATGTACATACTTAATAAGTGGCTGTTGAATGGTCAAACAAATTTTTTATTAGAAAAGTGCAACAGTGATGCCTATTTCCCCATTCCTCACATAAAAAAATATATTACATGACTGTTTACTTTGTTCTCAAATACTGGCACAATAAAAGGCTTTTACCATAAGTCATCATCCCATCAACTGGTATTTGTTTTTCCAGCATCACTGGAGACCAGTGATGGATAAAAGCAGAGATAATAGTGGCCCATAAAAAGATAGCCACATATACTTATGCAAGGATGTGTAACCTTTAGGTGTAACATAAATCATATGGAATCTTGGCACAGACATAAGAGAAGGCCATTTTGAGTCTCAAACACTAGTAACTGGTTTCTGCACCAACCATAAAGTTTCATCTATGTAGCTATTTCTCATACAAGGGAGAAGGGAGAAGTTAGCCTGTCCATTTGAAATTACACTGTGCCACCAGGGAAGATATTTTTCCCTCTGCTACCTGACTGGCCATTCTCACTACAGTAGCACATTGCATAAAAACTTTGGGAACAGAACAAGCCTAATCTTTAAATAATGGTAATACTGAAAGAAATTGCTTTTCTGAGCCTATAAAAATGGGGAATTGAGTCTGGAGCTCTGTGATTACCTCCTTGCTGTTTAGTTTGTGTCTCCCTTGCTTCCACAGAAGACAAGTTGACATTTGCTTTCTATTTCCCTTTTACTCTTGACAAGATGTGTCACCATTTTCAGTTGTATTTAGCGCCCAGTGTTCTGGTAGTGAATTAACCCAATTCTTTCTTCATAACAAAGCAAAGTAACCTATTATGGTGCTTTTCCTGGAAGATATTTTGTAGAGAAAACAAGATTATAAACATGGGCCTGACATAATTTCATCTGTAGTAATACAATAGCACCAGAAAATAACATTTGTGTTGTGCTTTTGTTGTTGATGAGGGTGAGGTTTTCCTTTGGATCAACAGGCATCAGGATCATCAAGTGGAGCCATATCAGACATGCACACAGAGAGTAGACTGAGAGTTATGGTGAATTGGAAGGGGATTTCCATTTTCCTTTTCTTTAATGCATGCTATATTTTATCGGATTCAAAGAACCTGGCTTTGATCCTAGGCTTTCCTACTACATATAGCCATACTTAGGGGAAGAACACAGAGGCTTAGTTCCATGCTGTTGAATTGAGAGGAGGTAGGATTTAGAGAATTAATAGTACTTGTAGTCCTTAAGCAACATATGAACATAGCAAACAAATAGACATAGAAATTGGGAAGAATAATTAATTGAAAGAGAAATTTACTAGATACTGCTTAGGAAGCACTGCTCTATCATTCTTTCATTTAAGCCCTGAATCAATGTAATGGTGGGTTCCTCCAGTCCTTGCCTTTTGCCAGTTTTCTGAGACTCTTATTGCCTTTCCCTCAAAAGGGAATATGACTTTTTCTTTGTACAAAGGAACAATTTGTTCTCTTTGGGTTGTGAGGTCCTTTTGTCTCAGATTTATTTAATGAGCTTCCAGAGTGCCCAGTCCATTTCAGAAAGTAGGTTAGTGGTTCCATTAAGGGAACTCAAGGCAAAGCTAATGGTAATAGATTTTGTTTTGAGAAAAAGAGTTTATTTCCTTTGTGATGTGTCATAATGGAAGGAACCAACCTGGTGCCATACTAGTACTTCCTTCTTTCTTTCCTTCCTTCTCAACTTTATTTCCTATTTCTTTCATTATCCTTCCTTCCTACCTGGAACATAGTAGGTGTTACAGGAATGCTAGTTATTATTGTTGCTTTTATTGTTATTGTTATTATCTTAATCTCACATTCTCCATTATCATGCTCCCTTTATCAGTTTTTCAGGTCATCTCTGTGGAAAAATATCACAAATCAAATATCACTTCCATAACGAATCTTTAGAATAAATATGAGGCTTATTTCAACAGTATCAAGTGACAGAGAAAAAATAAAAGCAAAAAATCTAATCTATGATTTGTTCTTTGTATAATCAATGTGATCAAAAGTATCATAAACCTTAAGAGTTGCCATAGTTGGCATATACTACCGAAACAAAGAACATCTCTGACAATACTAAAGCAACTTGAAAGAATGGCATTTCAATAGTTATTATAAATTTAAAAAAATAATAGTAATTAGGGCTGTGAAACATTTTGTTGAATGAGAGGGGAGTGGAAGGGAAGAAGTAAGGGACAGAGGGGGTAAAAAAGAGAGGAAGGAAGGAAAGAAGGAAGGAAATAGGGAAGGAAGGAAGGAAAAAAGGAAGGAAGAAAGGAAGGAAGGAGGGAGGGAAGGAAGAAAGGAAAGAAGGAGGGAGGGAGGGAAGGAAGGAGGGAGGGAAGGAAGGAAGGAAGAAGGGAAGGAAGGAAAGAAAACTTTAAACATGACACTTTGGAATTCAGAATTAAAAGTAAAGAGCAGGGAGATTTGGAAAACTAAGGAATTTTTGTAGGGAATCATCAACAACTTTGACTACGATTCATAGAAGTGGAGAAAGTTATGCTAAAATATAGTTTCCTATTTTCAAAAAAAATATGTTAAATGTGTTTATCCTAGCCCCTTAATGTTCTAAAATGTTCATGATTAGAAATTAGTCATAAAATTTTGGGAAATCACTCCAGTAGATTTTAAGTAGCACAATAGAATCTCAAGAAGAATTCATCAAATTTAGGGGCTTCTGGGATATTGAAGGTGTACCAGGTTTGTAGACATTCAGTTGAAATTAATATATTGACTAGCTGTTTATATATTATCTGTAAAATTCAGGAACAAAAGGAGGTATAAGTACAGTTATTTTAAAACTAGACAATTTACACTTATTGTAAAAAATCATGGGAGAAATCTTTAAATTAAATATATGCCATTTTAATAATCCTTCATGAGAGGAAGAAATAAGATAGTCATATTTGGAATTTGGCAGAACTGAGAAAAAATGAAGGTGGATTTTTAAAATGAAAAAGATCACAGGAAAAAAAGCAAGAAACAGGTGAAACATCTAGCAAGATGCCCAAGTAAATGATTATGCTAAACCTCATCTTTCTTTGTATCAAAAAACTAAGAAACATGCCATATAAAGAAAATATATACAGATGCATATATGTACATGTGCCTATGCATGCATATACATATATGCATGTGTCTAGCATAGGCATTTTATACAGGTATGTATAAACACATATATAGATGTATGTATGTGAATTCCCCCAATAAAAGTGTCACAGAAAAATTAGGAGAATAACTGAAGAAATAAATAAAAGGAAGTCTGATTATTTTTTTGGAAAATGGAAAGAAATAATACCAAACTATATGCTGAGAAATAAGAATGGAAAAAAACATAAGAACTTCTTGATTAAATTATTAATTTAATTTAAAATAATAAGAAAGCCAAGGATGAAATTAGAACTTGTAAAGAAGAATATGAAAAGAAAATATATGCTTCAGAATAGAAAATGGAAAATATTTTATCATTGTAAACTTTTAAAAACACAATGAACAAGACCCAACATAAAACTAGCAGTATAATAATAAATATTTGTTCCAAATTATACAAACTAGAAAACTAGAAGGACATAATATAGCTTTAGAAATAAAACTAAAGATCCACAAAGATGAAGTTTATAGAAAATTAAGAACTCTTATCAGTCACCCAGAATTCCAGAGTGAAACAAAAGGGATAGCTATCATGTTGTAGACATCATTAAACTGCTTGAACAAATTTGAAAGAGATATTAAAGTACAAATTGAGAGAATACACAGTATGCCATTAGAAAATAATCTCAATTTTTACCTGAAAGGCTGTGATATTCTTAATTACCAGAATTTCCATTGTGAAGAAAGCTTGACCAGGAGAATGAAATTTCATTGTTTTATTTATTCTCAGTTAATAGTTTTTGATAGACCAAAATGTTTATATTGGATATAAACATTTAAAACATTCATCTGCAAGTACAGCTTCAATCATATAGACAAAAATTGATTTTAAAGCCTAATGATGAAAAATAACAGAATTAATTGTTAAATGCTGTTGTAGACTCATATTAGGGGGAGCTTATGAATAAACTGACCTTCAATCATAATCAGAACACTTAGTGTATACCACATGGAATCATTTATTGACTATGTCAAATAAGTGTAGTGGCTTGAATGATAACCTAAGAGAGTCAGATTAACTTCCTCCTTAAAATTGGATAATGTAGAAAAACAGGTAATTTATACACCTATATAAAAGAAAATGATTTATTGTCAAGATTAAAAATGTTAAATTATCCTTTCAAAGAAAATTATAAAAAATCAAGTTATAGTGTAGACCTGTGTTTCAATCTCTCTTCTGACATTTACTAGTTGTGTGAAAGTTGAAAAGGTTGATTAATCTCCTTAAAACTCAATTTACTCATCTATAAAATGGAGAAAATAATAACATTAAAACTTAATTCCTAAATTTATATGAGGATCAAATGATTTAATATAAATTGATAATATATCCTATTTTGTAAACAGGATAGAACTATCATAAATATTAGTTATTTTGCTTTCAATGAAAAATTATAAAGTAAAAATGATGAAAATGCACTCATTCCAGATAATATGACAAAAATATATAACCAATATGATAATTTGTTAAAAATCTAATATACCTAAATGGAGACAAAATGATGATGTAAAAAAGTGAATGACTCAAAAATTTCATAGAAACAATTCATGATTATATTTAGAAAGTGATAAAACTGAGAAAATGTACAAAATTACATTACATACTGCTAAAATATTTTGGGTAATATATACTGCTAAAATAACTGGTGCCATATCCTGATCTCTTAAAACAGATAAATAAAAGGAAAAATTACTAATTAATTAAACATGCAATTAAAATACTAGAAAACCAACAAATTAGTAATTTTAATGTAGAAGAATAAAATTTGGTTATTTAATTTTAAAGGAAAGGTCTGTCAAATTGTGTATTAATTAAGGTTGTTTAAAGAACAAAGTATTTGATACTCCACATAATGTATAGAAATATACATTTTCAGATATGGAAATTATTGGAATTCATTTGACTTTGAATATTTGTTACATGTTTGTTTTTAATTTGTTCTTTCCTTATATTACTTGGGCTCAAGAGAGGAGAAAGGTTAGCAATACAGATGTTAGAAGAGAAAGAAATAGAGACAGAGATCTGTATTAATACTTTTTTAAAAAGAAGAGAAGTGAAATAAAATTGTAGAATTGTATTGATACATATGTGTATATACATATAAATACATATATATATATATATATTCAATTACCTATGTATATAAACATAGATATATACGTGTGAGTATATCAGCAATGTGAACTGAAGATACAAATTTTGTTCAGAATGCTTATTTATTTAAGAAAAGAAGATTAATAGCAAAAATATTGTGTTACATGCCTCTCTCCCTTTCTGATTTTTTCCTGTTTGGTTATATATATATATATATATATATATAATTTTTCTTTTTTTCTTTGAGGTAACATCTTTATGAGCTATCCTCACTCAAACATAAAAATCATAACTCCTTCATTATACCATATGCATGTATAATCTTGACTTAATTTGTAAAAGAAAGCATGTTAGAAGTTTTTATTCCAATTAGAACAGATATGAAGCAAGAAAGTCTAAAGCTTATCCAATTTTTTGACATCACATTTGACATGTCAACCACATTTAAAAATTATGATAAGGAAAATAGTGGAATAAGGACAAGCAAAGAAGACATACAGTTTTCTCTATCTGTGATGACAGGATGGTTTATAGGAAAACTACAAATTCAACAAAAAATAATTGAAACAATGCCTTCCACAAAGCAGCAGGATAAAAAATGAGTCTACAAAAAACACCAACATTTCATCATGGGTAAGGGCTGACACAAATATGGAGGATGAGATTTTTAAAATAATTTTCAATATCTGAAAATCACATCATAATTCACACAGAAGCTCTATAAATACAAGAAGAGAATAGAAAATATTCACTGACCACAGCAGAGAAAAGCTAGAATAGTCAAAATGAGTAGGACTCTGATCTGTGATTTGTCTTAGTATTGGGAATTCAGAGATAAAGCAGTTTCATTTACCAATGCTAATCAGTTTCTTATGTGGTAACTTACTTCATCAGGTTGATCTCCAGAGAGATGAGAGACTAAATAACTAGTTCAGGCTTATATAACCCATATGTAACAGAGTCAGGGCATAAAATTGCTGGAATTAATTTCTTGGCTTTGAATCCAGCTCTCCATTTTATGATAAAATAAAAATAATGTTAAAACAAAAATTATTCTACATTATTATAACAAAGAAATTAACAAAAGATTCTTTGTAACATTAATTCAGAAAGCAAAAACATCAATCTGGGAATAGAAGACATAATGAATAATACAAAACAAATGTTCACAGCAATGTAGTTTCAAAAAAGAAACCTAAAGAAATCAATTAAATATGGGGGAAAGGAAGAAATCACATGAATAAAAATGTTCATTGTTGTACATTTTTCTATAAAAAAGAAGTGGACAAAAATGTTAATCAATTTGGGAATAATTGACTAAATTGGGAAGTTTGAATGAATTGAAATTTTATTATTTCCCAAGGCATGAACTTTATGAGGTATTCAGAATATTGAAAAATCTCATTAACTAAGGCAAGTTAGAATAAGCAAAATCAGGAATATAAATTACATGATGAATGAAACAATAATATTAGAGGAAATAACTTTCAAAAACCATGGAATTTTGACTATGCCCTCTTCAAATTATGATTACATAGGTTAATGTTGAAATATCCATTTTATAAGTAAAATACTAGAAATAGATTTATATAAATAAATATGGATATAGTGTTAATTTATTTTGACAATACACATTTGGCAAAAGGAAGATCTTCTTATAACAGTGGGAAGATGTGTTAGCAAGTAATGAGAGATATTGGAAAAGCATCAATAAACAATATTTTAAATGTTACTTAAAAGAAAATGAAATACACAAAGATGACATAAATTTTACTACTGTTATTCAAAACTAGGGTATATTTATTTATGTTTTTAAAAGTCTACACACATTGAAACAATGTCTATCAACTGAAGAATGGCTGAACAAGTTGTAGTTTATAATTGTAATTGCATCCTATTTGTGCCATAAAAAATGACAAAGAAATTGATCACAAAACAATAAAAAAATAACCTGGAAATGAAATGAGAACAAGGAGAATTTTCTACACAGTAACAACAATAATGCATGATGATCAACTGTGAAGGACTAAATCATTGTCACCCACTCAGGGAGGGCAGAGGGATTTTAGCGGGGGTTAAAATCTGAATTCTAAATTATCAGTAAACAATTGTCGAAAATTATTTCCACATGTAACTAAAAACAAAAAAAAAAAACAATGGAAAAACAGATAGCTTGCCTAGAGTCACACAGATAAGAAGTATCTAAAGCTAGATTTGAACCCATGAACTCCTGTTTCTAGGCCTGACTCTATAGCTACTGAGTCACCTAGCTGTATCCTACAATTGTTTATAAAGAACTTACAGAAAATTTTAAGATTAAGGAACTATTCTCAATATACAAATACATAAAATGGGACAAGCTTTCAAAAGAAACAAATTATTAGCAATAATCGGAAAGAAGAATGCTGAGTACAAATACACTATATTAAAGTATGTGGCTGTGCTAGAAATAGAGGAGATAATTGCCTTTGGGTTTGGAACCACAGGATATATTTTTATGTCATGGTTATTCACAGCCCTTAAATCTTATACAAATCTATATAAATTTTTCCATCTGGGCCTAGTTTTGGCTTTTTTAACAGGTGTATTTTAATTTTTTAACAATTGTATTTTTAATAGGTATATTATATTCAGATTTGCATAGAATTATTATTTCTTGCTCAATTAATGAATGTATTACAGGGTAATTCCTTCAATTGCCTCTTTTGATAGAGGGTATTGAGGAATAGAAGAAGGTGGTCCACCTTTCATCTTAGTTTGGACAGGAACAAATGATTTAAGTAGGCCTACTTCCAAAGAATATGTTGCCCAAAGAGACTAAGGTATATCAGCTGGGATTTTAAAAGTGGGAGGCTCTTTCACCTCTTAGCTGTCTGAGAGAAGTACAGGGAGCAAATTTAAAGATTCCTCAGGCAATTCTAGAATTCAAGTGACATAGAGCCTACTTGAGAGCAAGTTATTATGGCTGTAAGTTTTCCTAAAAGATTCCTTCCTAGCAAATTTGTGGGGGACTCAGGCATTAAAATAAAGGAATGTGGAGGTTCTGGGTTAAGATGGTGGCAGAGTAAGAAGCAGCTCTTAACCTCTCCTGACCAAAACACACAAAACTCCTCAAGGGGACATAAAAACAAGTCCAGACGAACGGAGGAACCCCCACAACAGGGCACAGCGTGGAAGGTACGTGGAATCGAGGCATTTCCATGCTATAAAGGGGTGAAACAGCCCTCACGAAATCGCGGGCTGAGCAACCACCCCACCCCCACCCCCTCCACACACATCTATAGCTCCGAAGCCAGCTAAAAAGAAATAGAGCAAGTTTGGGGCACCCATCGAGTCATTGGCAGCTCCGGGGCCTGTTCCTGAGAGCAGCAAGATTTAGGACCCCATTAAGCCAAAAAATGCAGGCAAAATCTGAGCGCGGGAGCAGGACACAGGGCGCAGAGCGCAGGCTGAGCAGAGTGCAGGCTGAGAGCACAGGCACTGCGGAGGCGTGGGTGGAGGCAGACACAGCCAGGAACTAAAGCCTAAGTGGAGAACCAGTGTTGACAGGTATAGGACTGTGGAAGCAGCTCCCTGAGACTTGTAAAGAAACCTCCAGCAGAGGATCAAGCAAGGGGACTTGAGCAAGTAGAAACTAATGATCTCTCAAGACAACAAAAACAAATAAAACAAAGCCAAAAGCCTGAAAAAATAGAAGGAAACATGAAATATCTCAATGAGAGAGTGACAGACCAAGAAAACCGGTCTAGAAGAGACAATTTGAGAATAATCGGTCTTCCAGAAAAACCAGAAATTAATAGAAAC
>NC_058131.1:704045112-704109644 GCF_016433145.1 Gracilinanus agilis
CCTTCAATTGGGGAATGGCTGAACAAACTGTGGTATATGCGGGTGATGGAATACTATTGTGCTAAAAGGAATAATAAACTGGAGAAGTTCCAGGCAAACTGGAGAGACCTCCGGGAACTGATGCAGAGTGAAAGGAGCAGAGCCAGAAGAACTCTATACACAGAGACTGATATACTGTGGTAAAATTGAATGTAATGGACCTCTGTACCAGCAGCAATACAATGACCCAGGACAATTCTGAGGGATTTATGGTAAAGACGCTACCCACATTCAGAGGAAGGACTGCAGGAGAGGAAACATATAAGAAAAACAACTGCTTGAACGCATGGGTCGGGGTGGATGTGATTGAGGGTGTGGACTCGAAACTACCACACCAATGCAACTACCAACAATTTGGAATTTGGTCTTGATCAAGGACATATGACAAAACTAGTGGAAATGCGCATCGGCCATGGGTGGTGGGGTTGGGGGGGGGGTTGAAGGGGAAAGGTGGAGCATGAATCATGTAACCATGTTAAAAATGAATATTAATAAAAAAAATGAGAAGTAAAAAAAAAAACAGAAAAATAAAGGAATGTTCTATGGATAAGGGTCCCATGGATGCTGTGGGAAACCAATGAGAGAATAGATAAAAATCTGAGACTCCTCTTTTGACTCCTTTTCAGATCCACACCTTTTCTTAATAACATTATAAGTCCAATTGGAAAGCTTTAAACAAACCAGCAGTTACTGGGTTAACAATTTCTCTTCAAGAAAATTAAGATCCCTAAGCTCTAAGAATATTCCTAAGTCAGCCAAGGTCAGACATAGACAAATCTTTATCCAACCAGGTGCAGTCCTCCTGATAAAAAAATACAAGACTCAATTCATTTATGATATCTATAGAATATAGTTATGATTTTCAGAATTTGCTTGCTGATATCCAGGTGGATAGAATTCGGCCTTGGACCCTATTCTATCTTTACTTTGAAACCTCAAAGGATTTTCTTTTGTCTAATTTGTAACCTCTACCAGCTGTAAAGTTTTTCTTTGTGCTCTTTGTGTGAAAATAGTATATAATAAACTCCATGCTCCTCGAGACAGAGCTGGAAGCATGAGCTAAAAGACAACTCCTGTGTCCCTTTATTTCCTTATCTACTAAACCATCCTCATCAGATTATCAGAGATGATGGAAAGATCTCGAAAAGGATACAATTTTAGGGGAAAGTTTGAGGACATTTTGAGGTGTTCCTGATACACCAACTACATTTATAGAGCCAATAGAATTACATTTTGCATCTAGTTTACTACCAAAACTGATCTGGAAGCTCCAGTATCTAAGAGGCAATCATAGTATAATTTTCCCACTTTTAGGGTTAAATGAGATTCATTAATATGTGTGTTTGTGGGAATGGATAGAGATAATTGGCATTAAAACATCAGGGTCTGGAAAACCAAATGGTTCACTCTTTGATTCCATGGCCCTTACACCCCCCCCTTGGAATTCATAAAAATCCTTGAGTATTCCTCTGGGAACCCCCACTCTGAGGGGGTATTTCACCCTGAGTATAGCATTGATGAGCTCCACTTTTGATATATTGTTATTGGGTATTTTTTATGTATTATCATTTTCCTCATTTGGAACATTGTAATTGTTTTGATTGTCATTATGATTTCTATAGTTGTTGTTTCTATAGTTATTATTTCTAAAGTTGTTATTATTCCTGTAAGATGCTTTTTACAAACCATCATTATATCACCCCTTTTTCCACAGAAGTGGCACATTAATGATTGGTTTGTGGATTCCTGCAAAGGGGCTACAGTCACTTCGTTATTTGCTTTTTCCAGTTTTTCACTTAAAATTTTATTTTCTTTCTTTAGGTATTCCACTAGTTCACTGTTCTCTTCATCTTTTTGTTTCTGACCCTTAAAAATGTAGGCTGCTCCCTTCCTCAATTCCTTGAGATCCATACAGTCCCAATTTGGCCAGCTACTCTTAAAGTAGTCTTTAACCACATTATAATAATTCTTTTTTAAAAATTTTAATCATTTATTAATATTCATTTTTAACATGGTTACCTGATTCAAGCTCCTACTTTCCCCTTCACCACCCACTCTCCCCCCATTAATAGCCGATGCACATTTCCACTAGTTTTAACGTGTGTCCTTCTTCAAGACCTATTTCCAAATTGTTGTTAGTTGCATTGGTGTGGTATTTTCGAGTCCACATCCCCAATCATATCCTCCTCAGCCCATGCATGCAAGCATTTCTTTTTCTTACATCTTTCCTATCCTGTAGTCCTTCTTCTGAATGTGGGTAGCATTCTTTACCATAAATCCCTCAGAGCTGTCCTGTGTCATTGCTTTCTGCTGGTATAGAAGTCCATTGTATTCAAATTATACCATAGTATATCAGTCTCTGTGTACAGTGTTCTTCTGGCTCTGCTCTTTTCACTCTGTATCACTTCCTGGAGGTCTTTCCAGTTCACCTGGAACTCCTCTAGTTTTTTATTCCTTTTAGCACAATAGTATTCCAGCACCAGCATATACCACAGTTTGTTCAGCAATTCCCCAATTGAAGGGCATACCCTCCTTTTCAAGTTTTTCTGCCACAAAAAAAGTGCAGCTATGAATATTTTCGTACAAGTCTATTATCTCTTTGGGGTACAAACCCAACAATGGTATGGCTGGATCAAAGGGAAGGCATTCTTTTATAGCCCTTTGAGCATAGTTCCAAATTGCCAGCCAGAATGGTTGAATCAGTTCACAACTCCACCAGCAATGCATTAATGACCCAATTGGACCACATCCTCACCAGCATTCATTACTCTCCCCTTCTTTCATTTTAGCCAATCTGTAGGTGTGAGGTGGTACCTCAGAGTTCTTTTCATTTGCATTTCTCTAATTATTAGAGATTTAGAACACTTTCTCATGTGCTTATTGATACTTTTGATTTCTTTACCTGAAAATTGCCTATTCATGTCTCTTGCCCATTTATCAATTGGGGAATGGCTTGATGTTTTATACAATTGACTTAACTCCTTGTATATTTGAGTAATTAGATCTCTGTCAGAGTTTTTCGTTATAAAGATTTTTTCCCAATTTGTTGTTTCCCTTCTGATTTTGACTACATTGTTTTTGTTTGTACAAAAGCTTTTTAGCTTAATATAATCAAAACCATTTAATTTACATTTTGTAATTTTCTCTTATTCTTGCTTGGTTTTAAAACCTTTCCTTTCCCAGAGATCTGACAAGTATACTATTTTGTGTTCACTTAACTTATTTATAATTTCCCTCTTTATATTCAAGTCATTCACCCATTCTGAATTTATCTTGGTGTAGGGTGTGAAATGTTGATCTAAACCTAATCTCTCCCATATTGATTTCAAATTTTCCCAGCAGTTTTTGTCAAAAAGTGGATTCATGTCCCAAAAGTTGGACTCTTTGGGTTTATCATACACTGTCTTGCTGATGTCATTAATTCCAAGTCTATTCCACTGATCCTCCCTTCTATCTCTTAGCCAGTACCATATTGTTTTAATGACTGCTGCTTTATATTATAATTTAATATCTGGTACTGCTAGGCCCCCTTCCTTCACATTTTCTTTCATTATTTCCCTTGATATTCTTGATCTTTTGTTATTCCAAATGAAATTTGTTATAGTTTTTTTTTTCTAATTCAGTAAAGAAGTTTTTTTGGTAGCTTGATAGGTATGGCGCTAAATAGGTAAATTAATTTGGGTAGAATGGTCATTTTTATTATCTTAGATCATCCCACCCACGAGCAATCAATGGCCTTCCAATTGCTGAGATACAGTTTTATTTGTTTGGAAAGTGTTTTGTAGTTATTTTCGTATATTTGCTGTGTTTGTTTTAGAAGATAGATTCCCAAGTATTTTATATTGTCTAGGGTGATTTTAAATGGTATTTCTCTTTCTACCTCTTGCTGCTCTGATGTGTTGGAAATATATAGAAATGCTGATGATTTATGTGCATTTATTTTGTATCCTGCAAATTTGCTAAAGTTGTTGATTATTTCTACAAGCTTCTTAGTTGATTCTCTAGGATTTTTTAAGTAGACCATCATATCATCTGCAAAGAGTGATAGCTTAGTCTCCTCCTTGCCTATTTTGATACCTTCAATTTCTTTTTCTTCTCTAATTGCTACTGCTAGTGTTTCTAGTACAATGTTAAATAATAGAGGTGATAATGGGCATCCTTGTTTCACTCCTGATCTCATTGGGAAGGCTTCAAATTTATCCTCATTGCATATAATGCTTATTGATGGTTTTAGGTATATACTGTTTATTATTATTAGGAAAGGTCCTTCTATTCCTATACTTTTCAATGGTTTCAATAGGAATGGATGCTATATTTTATCAAAGGCTTTTTCAGCATCCAGTGAGATAATCATGTGATTTTTGTTTGTTAGACTGTTGATATGGTCAATTATGTGGATGGTTTTCCTAATGTTGAACCATCCTTGCATTCCTGGTATAAATCCTACCTGATCATGGCGGATGAACTTCTTAATTACTTGCTGGAGTCTCTTTGCTAATGTTCTATTTAAGAATTTTGCATCTCTGTTCATTAGAGAGATTGGTCTATAGTTTTCTTTCTCTGTTTTTGGTCTACCTGGCTTTGGAATCAGTACAATATTTTTTTAAACCCTTGTATTTCAGTGTATTGTCTCATAGGTGGAAGATTGTTAAGGGTGGGCAATGGGGGTCAAGTGACTTGCCCAGGGTCACACAGCTGGGAAGTGGCTGTGGCCGGGTTTGAACCTAGGACCTCCTGTCTCTAGGTCAGACTCTCACTCCACTGAGCTACCCAGCTGCCCCTCAGTACCATATTTTTGTCATTAAAGGAATTAGGTAGGACTCCTTCTTTGCTCATCATATCAAATAATTTGTATAGTATTGGGATTAGTTGTTCTTTGAATGTCTGATAGAATTCACATGTGAATCCATCAGGTCCTGGTGATTTTTTCTTAGGGAGTTCTTTTATGGATTATTCAATTTCTATTTCTGATATAGGATTATTTAGGTATTCTGTTTCTTCTGCTGTTAATCTAGGCAATTTTTA
The DNA here is from genome assembly GCF_016433145.1 of Gracilinanus agilis. Lineage (NCBI taxonomy): Eukaryota > Metazoa > Chordata > Mammalia > Didelphimorphia > Didelphidae > Gracilinanus > Gracilinanus agilis. Next base: position 704,050,177 of record NC_058131.1, read on the forward strand.
TTTTTGTAAATATTCATACATATCTCCTAAATTGTTATAATTGTTGCCATATAATTGGGCAAAATAGTTTTCAATGATTGCCTTAATTTCCCCTTCATTAGAGGTAAGGACTCCCTTTTCATCTTTAATACTGTCAATTTGGTTTTCTTCTTTCCTTTTTTTTAATTAGATTGACCAATACTTTGTCTATTTTATCTGTTTTTTCAAAATACCAGCTTCTAGTCTTATTTATTAATTCAATAGTTCTTTTACTTTTGATTTCATTAATTTCTCCCTTGTTTTTTGGATTTCTAATTTAGTTTTCATCTGGAGGTTTTTAATTTGCTCGCTTTCTAATTTTTTGAGTTGCATACCCAATACATTAATCTCTGCCCTCCTTAATTTGTTAATATATGCACTCAAGGATATAAATTTCCCCCTGAGTACTGCCTTGGCTGCATCCCACAGAGTTTGGTAGAATGTCTCATCATTGTCATTCTCTTCAATGAAATTGTTAATTGTTTCTGTGATTTCTTCTTTGACAATTGGTTTTGGAGAATCATATTGTTTAATTTCCAATTGATTTTTGATTTGCCTGTCCAGGTGCCCTTACTAATTATTATTTTTATTGCATTATGATCTGAGGTTACATTTATTATTTCTGCTCTTCTGCATTTGTTTGCAATGATTCTATGCCCTATTACATGGTCAATCTTTGTGAATGTGCCATGTGCAGCTGAAAAGAAGGTGTATTCCTTTTTGTCCCTATTTATTTTTCTCCACATATCAATTAAATCTAATTTTTCTAGGACTTCATTCACCTCTCTTACCTCTTTCTTATTTATTTTTCGGTTTGATTTATCTAGATCTGAAAGAGGAATATTTAGATCTTCCACTATTATGGTTTTACTATCTATTTCCTTCTTGAGCTCTGCCAGTTTCTCCTTTATGAATTTGGATGCTATACTGCTTGGTGCATATATATGGAGCAGTTATTTCCTCATTGTTTATACTGCCTTTAATCAGGATATAATGACCTTCCCTGTCTTTTGTAATCATATCTATTTTTACTTTGGCTTTGTCAGAGATCATAATAGCCACTCCTGCCTTCTTTTTCTCTTTTGATACCCTTAACCTTAAACTTGTGTATGTTTACCCGCCTTATATATGTTTCTTGTAGACAACATATGGTAGGATTTTGGTCTCTGATCCACTCTGCTATTTGTTTCCATTTTATGAGTGAGTTCATCCCATTCACATTCAGAGTTATAATTATCATTTGTGCATTCACTGACATTTTTGTATCCTCTCCTAGACCCACCCCTTCTTCTTACACTATTTTCTTTAAACCTGTGGTTCACTTTGAGCTATGATCCCTTATCCCCTCCCTTGATTGACTTCCCTTTCTGCCCTCTCCATTGTTATTTCCCTCTTATTGTTTTTAAAGACCTAATGAATTCCCTCCCCTTTTTTCTCCCCTCCCTTTTTTTGACCTCCCCACTCACCTGCTCCCTTTGCTTTATCTCTTCTGACTTTCTCAGTAGAGTTAGAGTTTTTTATCCCAATGGATAATATAGTTACTCTTCCCTCTCCGGATTGATTTCACTGAGAGTAAGGTTTAAATATTATCTCTTAATGCTCTCTTCCTCTCCTTCTTATAATAATATTTATCCCCTCCCCTTCCCATGCCCTCTTTGTGTGTAATAGAATATCCTATTTTTCTTATTTACTAAGATTTCTCTTGGTGTCCCCTACTATTCCCCCCTTTCTTTTCCACCCCCCATGTCATCTTAGAACATTTAGTATCCTGTCTTCTCCCTATGAATTATTCTTCTGGTTGCTATAATAGTGAATATAATAATAGTGAATAGAGTTCATTACAGAGAATTATACATAGCATTTCTCAACATGGGAATACAGATAATTAGATCTTATTTAAGCCCTTAAAGAATCAAATTTAAAAAATTATGAGTTTTCTTTCTTTTCCCTCTGTTTCTTATTTACCTTTTCATGTTTCTCTTGATTTTTGTGGTTGGATATCAAACTTTCTATTTAGTCCTGGTCTCTTTTGTGCAAATACTTGGAAATCTTCAGTTTTGTTGAATGCCCATACTTTCCCCTGGAAGTATATAGTCAGTTTCAATGGGAAGTTGATCCATGGCTGAATGCCCAGCTCTCTTGCCTTTCTGAATATCGTATTCCAAGACTTGCAGTCTTTTAGCGTGGAGGCTGCCAGATCCTGTGTGATCCTGATTAGTGCTCCTTAATATTTGAATTGTCTCTCTCTGGCTTCTGGTAAGATTTTTTTCTTTTACTTGATCGCTCTTGAATTTGGCTATTATATTCCTGGGTGTTGACTTTTCTGGGTCCAGTGTAGAGGGTGCTTTATGGATCCTTTCAATGTCTATATTGCCCTCTTGTTGTAGAACTTCAGGACAAATTTGCTGAATAATTTCTTTAAGTATGGAGTCCAAGTTTCTATTAATTTCTGCTTTTTCTAGAAGACCAATAATTCTCAAATTGTCTCTTCTAGACTGGTTTTCTTGGTCTGTCGCTTTTCATTGAGATATTTCATGTTTCCTTCTATTTTATCAGTCTTTTGACTTTGTTTTATTTGTTCTTGTTTTCTTGAGAGATCATTGGCTTCTAATTGCTCAATTCTAGCCTTTAGAGACTGTTTTTTGGCTATAATCTTTTCATTTTCGGGTATGATCTTTTGGTTTTCCTTTTCAATCTGGTCATTTCTGGTGTTCAATTTGCTTATCAGTTCATTTGATTTCTGAGCCTCACTTTCCAATTGCAAAATTCTGTCTTTCAAACTGTTATTTTCTTGCCAGATCTCTTCCATCTCCCTCAACATCTCATTTTTGAACTTTTCCATAGCTTGTGACCAGTTTTCATTGTTTTGGGAAGGTTTGGATACTTGTTTGTCCTCCTCTGTTGTCTGGAATTTCTCTGTGTAAAATTTGTCGAGTGTTCCAGAGTTTTTCTTGATAATCTTTTTCTTCTGGGGTTCTCGGCTTGCCATTTTTAGCCCTGCCCCTTCTCAGCTTTGTCTTCATACTCAGGGTCTGTCTGCTCTTTCTAGGCTCCAGAGGAGGGCTCAGGTCTCCTTGTCCTCAGGGTTGAGCCTCCTGTTCGTCCCCGGTCTGCCCCTCTGCCCAAGGCTCCTTCAGCAGTCTCAGGGGCAGCTTCTACAGCCGCCCTCCCATCTGTACCGGGTTTGCACTGGAGATCCAAGCCTGGGCTAGAGATCTTTGTCCACTCCTAGGGCTCTGCCCTCACCCAAGCAGACACTCAGGAAAGTCTGTGCACATTCTTAAGCCACTTGGGGTCCTAAGTCTTACAGCTCTCAGATACAAGTCCTGGAGCTGCCAGTGACTTACTGGGTGCCCCAATCCTGCTTTCACTCTTGTGCGTTGGCCTCTGGGCCGTACGTGGTGTGGGGGGTGGGGAAGGGGCTTCTTCCTCCCACGTTTTAGTGAGAGCTGTTTCACCCCTTTATAGCTTGGAAATACCCCATTCCACGTACCTTCAATGCTGTGCCCTCTTGTGGGGTCCCTTCGTTCATCTGGATTCATTTTTATGTCCCCTTGAGGAGTCCTGTATGCTTCTGTTAGGAAATATTGAGCAGCTGCTCCTTACTTTGCCTCCATCTTAACCAGAAATCCCACTTTATAATAATTCTTAACAAATTGTCTACATATTCTTCTAATATCCCTTTCTTGGGACAAATTTAGATCTATGTATCTATCTCCCTGCTCAATAAGTCTATCCATAAATTGGAAGGGATTTCCATCAGTTTTTTGTTTAATGTTTTTGAATGATATCTATGTATTAGGTCTATCAGAGCAAACTTTTATCAATGTGAGTAATGCCTTTCTGGGATGGCATAGTGTGGTGTAATGTTCTTCACTGTTGGGGCTCTATTTAAGGTCCTGGGTAGGCCAATGAATAGCTTTCTAACTGTGTTAGTTAAAATCACCTGGGGTTCTATTTGGAAGGATTGAACCTCAATATAGTGTTTGACAAACTTCTGTGGACCTGTGGGGGTCCTTAAAACTACATTTCCCGTGGTCCAACGGGTTTCATGGGTTTCCGGTTTTGGATGACGTATTCAAGGTGAGGGACTGTTTGAAATTAGGAGGAAGTAACTTGGAACTTCCTCTTTAGTTACCTGAGCTCGAGGAGAGAGGAAGGTAAATGGCGGAGGTGATGTTGGAATAGGTTTCTTACAGGCTCGTGGTCAGTTTATATCTATCAGCATGGCTTTTATTAAAATACTATTCTCCTTTTTGATCTCGGCCTTCATCATTTTTAATCATAACATAACTTTGGTCCTGATTAATGAGATAGATGATTTTATTTTTTCTTTAACCATAAAAAAGATTTTTAATAAGCTTTCAAAGTCCACCCATGAGGGATCAAATTTTTGAAAAATATTCTCTAATTTTTTTTCATAATTACAATTGAATCCACATAATTGACCATATCGTCAAACTTAAAACAAAAAGCACATGATTCAATTAGATGCTGAAAAAGCCTTTGACAAAATACAATACCCATTCTTATGGAAAACTCTAGAAAGTATAGTTACAGAAGGATCTTTCCTAAAAAATAATAAACAGTATATATCTAAAACCATCAACAAGCATCATATGCAATGGGGATAAATTAGAAGCCTTCCCAATAAGATCAGGTATGAAACAAGGATGCCCATTATCACCTCTATTATTTAACATTGGACCAGAAACACTAGCAGTAGCAATTAGAGAAGAAAAAGAAATCAAAAGTATTAAAATAGGCAATGAACAGACTAACATATCATTCTTTGCAGATGATATGATGCTCTACTCAAAAATTCCTAGAGAATCAACTAAAAAGCTAGTAGAAATAATCAACAACTTTAGCAATGTTGCAGGATACAAAATAAATGCACATAAATCATCAGCATTTCTAAATATTTCCAACACATCCCAGCAGCAAGAAGTAGAAAGAGAAATACCATTTAAAATCACCCTAGACAATATAAAATACTTAGGAATCTATCTATCAAAACTAACACAGGAATTATATGAATACAACTATGAAACACTTTCCAAACAATTAAAACTTGATCTAAACAATTGGAAAAGCATCGATTGCTCACGTGTAGGTTGACCTAACCAAAAAAAAAAAAAGACCATTCTACCTAACTTAATTTACTTATTTAGTGCCATACCTATCAAACTACCAAAAAATTACTGAATTAAAAAAAAAACTTTACGAAGAACAAAAGATCAAGAATATCAAGGGAAATAAAGTAAAAAATGTGAAAGAAGGTGGCCTAGCAGTATCAGATATTAAACTATACTAAAAAGCAGTGGTCATCAAAATGATATGGTACTCGCTAAGAGACAGAAAAGAGGATCACTGAAATAGAACTGGGGTAAGTGATGTCAGCAAGACAGTGTATGATAAACCCAAAGATCTTAACTTTTGGGACAAAAATCCACTATTCAACAAAAACTCCTGGGAAAATTGGAAAACAGTATGAGATAGATTAGGTTTAGATCAACATCTCACACCCTACACCAAGATAAATTCAGAATAAGTGAATGATTTGAATACAAAGAAGGAAACTATAAGTAAATTTAGTGAACACAGAATAGTATTCTTGTCAGATCTATGGGAAAGGAAAGATTTAAAACCAAGTAAGAGTTAAGAAAAATTATAAAATGTAAAATAAATAATTTTGATTACATTAAATTAAAAAGTTTTTGTAAAAAATAAAAACAATGCAACCAAAAATCAGAAGGGAAACAACAAACTGGGAAAAAATCTTTATAATAAAAAATTCTGACAGAGTTTTAATTACTCAAATATATAAGGAGCTAAATTAATTGTATAAAAAGTCAAGCCATTCCCCAATTGACAAATGGGCAAGGAACATGAATAGGTAATTTTCACATAAAGAAATCAAACTATCAATAAGCACATGAGAAAGTGTTCTAAATCTCTAATAATTGGAGAAATGCAAATCAAAACAACTCTGCTCACACCTAGAAGATTGGCTAAAATGACAACAGGGGAGAGTAATAAATGTTGGAGGGGATGTGGCAAAAGTGGGACATTAATACATTGCTGGTGGAGTTGTGAACTGCTCCAACTATTCTGGATGGCAATTTGGAATTATGCCCAAAGAGTCATAAAAGACCGCCTGCCCTTTGATCCAGCCATACCATTGCTCAATTTCTTACACAAAGAGATTATAGATAAAAAGCCTTATCCAAAAATATTTATAGTTGCGCTTTATGTGGTAACAAAAACCTAGAAAACGCGGGCATGCCCTTCAATTTGGGTATGGCTGAACAAATTGGAGTATAAGCTGGTATTGTAATATTATTGTGCTCAAAGGAATAATAAATAGGAGGAATTCCATGTTAACTGGAAAGACCTCCAGAAATTGATGCAGAGTGAAAGAAGCAGAGCCAGAACATTATACACAGAGACTGATACACTGTGGTAAAATCAAATGTAATGGACTTCTGTACTAGCAGCAATGCAATGACCCAAGACAATTCTGAGGGACTTATGGAAAAGAATGCTACTCACAATCAGAGGAAGAACTACAGGAGAGGAAACACAGAAGAAAAACAATGCTTGAACACATGGTTTGATGCAGACATGATTAGGGATGTAGACCCAAAATGACCACACCAATGCAACTATCAATAATATGGAAATAGGTCTTGATACATTACACATGTTGAAAGCAGTCAAAATGTGTGTCACCTCTTGGGGGGTTTAGGTTGGGGGGGCTTAAGTGGAAAATAATAACATGAATCATGTAACCATGGCAAATTTTTCTAAAAAATAAAAATATTAAAAACTAAAAAAAAATCATGCTTGGTTGCCTTATCATTTTTAAAATTTGATTATTAAATCACTTGCAATTCGGCTTTTTGTTAGTAGGTGGCACTACTGGCTATTGATTAGGGTCAGGGTGTGGTCTTTTTATGGATTCATATACCTTAATTTAATTAGCTTTTGGGTGGAAAGCAGCTGAAAAGCCTTTAGCCCAAGTTTGAGGTTTTTGTTTTGTTTTGTTTCTTTTTAATGCTAGGACCATGTGGTTCTTACCATGTGTTTCTTACCATGTGCTTCAAGAGAGCAGCTTTTAAGCCATGTGGGCAGAAAGCCACTTCTCTTAGTTGGCCTGGAAGAAAAAAGAAAGTTTTTTGTGGATTTTTATTTCCCTTATTGGTCTCTGTAAATCTCTCAGTTTAAAAGGAATACTTTTAGTTATTCTTTTACTGTTATTCTTTTTCACTGATCTCCCCAGCTTTCACTTCCCACTGAAGCTAATGTTAAAGGTACATGGGGGTTCAGAAAGAGAGAAAAAACAGAATTCCAGGAGCAATACAAGGCTAAAACTTTGTTAATTTCAGCTCAATAATCAACTCCCTCTAATAACAAAAGGCTGATCTGAACTCATTAAATTCCTCCTGCATTTTTAGGCTGCAAGATTTTTGAGCCCCTAAAGGAAAGTAGGGTTGGGAATGTCTCCCCAGTTGAGATCCTCAGGACCAGCTAATTTTTGCCTAAGGAAAACCACCAATTTACTGCCAATAAAGTAATCCCAGTTGATTTTTTAAAATTTATTTTTAAGGAGAAAGAAAAATTTTGGACTTATCTTTCCTTCTAAGCTGTAGATTGTAATTTAGAACCAGCTACTAAAAATCTGACTTGAGGATGGTAACAAAGTGAAGAATATTGAAGAAAACTGAGGGTACTTGTCACAACTTTTGAGGTTTGCCAGAAATGTAAGGATTAATATTAATGGTTCGACTAAATATAAGAGAATGTTTTCACCAATTAAAAAAAAATTAATACAGTTCAAGTCAAAATTACTTTTAGCAGATTTATTTACAAAAAATAGAGGGAAAGAGTGAAAGAAGAGAAATGTTAATAGGGTGGAGTAAGATATCTAACCTAACACACTAAATATTTGCTGGTCCCTGGCTCAACCCAGGCCTTAGCTGGAGAACTTTCAGGCCTGTTGGTGAAAAAAAAAAAACCAACAAGATTTCAACCCACTCAGCGTCCTCCAAGAAGGGGAGGCCTGTTGGTGAAAAACAAAAAAAAAAAACAACAAGATTTCAACCCACTCAGGGTCCTCCAAGAAGGGGAGGCCTTTCAGGAAACTAATCTTTCCAGAAGCTAAGAAAGGAGTCAGCTTTTCACTCACCCAAGTTGTAGCTACATGTTGCAGTCCCAGTCCAAGATCCTTCAAGAGCTCAAAGACCATGCAAAGAACTCCTTACAGGAAGTTTAGGCCTTTTTAAAGATATTTTTTACTTCACTTTATGTCCCTTACTCTACTTTACAGGGACCAATTGAAGTCTTTATATTTTCTTAACCCTGCCCAGGGGGTAGTGTTGCTTCTGGAGCTATATCTAACTTTAGTAAGTGGTTTGTGAACCTCCCCTACTCAACATTAAGTAGGGGTGTCTTTTCTTTTGCTTAATTGAATTTAAAAAATAGGCAAGGGGAGAGTCAATCTCATCTTCACAATATCATAATAATAACTACTACTTTGTTGCTCTTCTGTCATTTCAATTGAGTATGACTTATTGAACCTAATTCCATTTCTGACTACATTTTCCTTATTGATTTTCAGTCATTTCCAGGTGTGTCTGATTTTTATAATCCCTTTTGGGAATTTATAGGCCAAGATACAGGATTGGTTTCCCATTTCTTTCTCCAAATTATTTTATAAATGATGAAACAGAGGCAAACAGATTTGTGAAGTGATTTGTTCTGAATCACATGGGCAGTAAATCTCTAAGGCTAGATTTGAATTCAGATCTTCCTGATTCCAGGCTGGTGTGAAGGGTTAAATTTTGGGGGTAGGAATTTGAACAAAAGTCAGGAGAGCAGTTTCTTAAACATAAAATTTTTTTATTATTATTAGGAAATATGAATAGGATAGGAAGAAGGAAAATGAAAGTCATCTTACAATAGCTTATAACTACACCCCAGATCCAAATCCTAACTAATTTTCTCTAATAAAACCTAAATCTGTCTGCCTCAGAGGGCAATATCTTCTTCTTGGCCAAAGTCCTCGCCTACTCTCCTATTCTAATTATCTAATAATATTTTTTTTTTATCCTGGGACTCCATTCTAGGAGAATAGGGCCACAACCAGTAGGTCACACTGTCGCTCAGGGTCACCCAGCTGGGAAGTGTCTGAGCCTGGATTTGAACCTAGGTCCTTTTCGTTTCTAGGCCTGGCTCTCAATCCACTGAGCTAGCCCAGCTGCCCCTACTTTAGGTTGCAGTTTCTTTAGCAGATGTAGTTTTTACAGGGTGGGGTTGCTAGCCCCACGCCCAACCCTCCTCCTTTTTCACCTGGGCTAGGGACTGACCTTGGCCCAGGAGTTGTAAGGGTGGGCAATAGGGGTCAAGTGACTTGCCCAAGGTCACACAGCTGGAAGTGTCTGAGGCCGGACTTGAACCTAGGACCTCCAGTCTCTAGGCCTGGCTCTCAATCCACTGAGCCACCCAGCTGCCCCATCTAATAATATAACCATTATCTATCTAACTTATCTACCCAGATTCTTAGTAATAAATAATCAATAAGGCTTTTTTTCCCCAAACATTAATTCATATTTATTTTTAACATGGTTACATGATTCATGCTCCTCCTTTCCCCTTCGCCCCCCGCACTCCCCCCACCCATGGCTGATGCACATTTCCACTAGTTTTGTCATGTGTCCTTGATCAAGACCAATTTCCAAATTGATGGTAGTTGCATTGGTGTGGTAATTGCGAGTCCACACCCTCAATCATGTCCACCCCAACCCATGCGTTCAAACAGTTGCTTTTCTTATATGTTTTCTCTCCTGCAGTCCTTCCTCTGAATGTGGGTAGCATTCTTTACCATAAATCCCTCAGATTTGTCCTGGGTCATTGTAATGCTGCTGGTACAGAGGTCCATTACATTCAATTTTACCACAGTATATCAGTCTCTGTGTATAGAGTTCTTCTGGCTCTGCTCCTTTCGCTCTGCATCAGTTCCCGGAGGTCTCTCCAGTTCGCCTGGAACTCCTCCAGTTTATTATTTCTTTTAGCACAATAGTATTCCATCACCCGCATATACCACAGTTTGTTCAGCCATTCCCCAATTGAAGGGCATTCCCTCCTTTTCCAATTTGTTGCCAGCACAAAAAGGGCAGCTATGAATATTTTCGTACAAGTCTGTTTATCTATGATCTCTTTGGGGTACAAACCCAACAATGGTATAGCTGGATCAAAGGGCAGGCATTCTTTTATAGCCCTTTGAGCGTGATTCCAAATTGCCAGCCAGAATGGCTGGATCAGTTCACAACTCCACCAGCAATGCATCAATGTCCCAATTTTGCTACATCCCCTCCAACATTCATTAGTCTCCCCTTCTTTCATTTTAGCCAATCTGCTAGGTGTGAGGTGATACCTCAGAGTTGTTTTGATTTGCATTTCTCTAATTATTAGAGATTTGGAACACTTTCTCATGTGCTTATTGATACTTTTGATTTCTTTACCTGAAAATTGCCTATTCATGTCTCTTGCCCATTTATCAATTGGGGAATGGCTTGATGTTTTATACAATTGCTTTAACTCCTTGTATATTTGAGTGATTAGACCCCTGTCAGAGTTTTTCGTTATAAAGATTTTTTCCCAATTTGTTGTTTCCCTTCTGATTTTGACTATATTGTTTTTGTTTGTACAAAAACTTTTTAGTTTAAAATAGTCAAAGCCATTTAATTTACATTTTGTAATTTTCTCTAACTCTTGCTTGGTTTTAAAGTCTTTCCTTTCCCATAGATCTGACAAGTATACTATTCTGTGTTCACTTAACATGTTTATAGTTTCCCTCTTTATATTCAAGTCATTCACCCATTCTGAATTTATCTTGGTGTAGGGTGTGAAATGTTGATCTAGACCTAATCTCTCCCATATTGTTTTCCAAATTTCCCAGCAGTTTTTGTCAAATAGTGGATTCATGTCCCAAAAGTTGGGCTCTTTGGGTTTATCATACACTGTCTTGCTGATGTCATTTATCCCCAGTCTATTCCATTGATCCTCCTCTCTATCTCTTAGCCAGTATCATATTGTTTTGATGACTGCTGCTTTATAGTATAGTTTAATATCTGGTACTGCTAGGCCCCCTTCCTTCACATTTTTTTTTCATTATTTCTCTTGATATTCTTGATCTTTTGTCATTCCAAATGAAATTTGTTATAGTTTTTTCTAATTCAGTAAAGAAGTTTTTTGGTAACTTGATAGGTATGGCGCTAAATAGGTAAATTAATTTGGGTAGAATTGTCGTTTTTGTTATGTTAGCTTGTCCTACCCATGAGCAATCAATGGATTTCCAATTGTTTAGATCCAGTTTTACTTGTTTGGAAAGTGTTTTGTAGTTGTTTTCATATAATTGCTGTGTTTGTTTTGGCAGGTAGATTCCTAAGTATTTTATATTGTCTAGGATAATTTTGAATGGTGTTTCTCTTTCTACTTCTTGCTGCTCTAGTGTGTTCGAAATGTATAGAAATGCTGATGATTTATGTGCATTTATTTTGTATCGTGCAACTTTGCTAAAGTTGTTGATTATTTCTACAAGCTTCTTAGTTGATTCTCTAGGATTTTTTAAGTATACCATCATATCATCTGCAAAGAGTGATAGCTTAGTCTCCTCCTTCCCTAATTTGATACCTTCAATTTCTTTTTCTTCTCTAATTGCAACTGCTAGTGTTTCTAGTACTATGTTGAATAATAGAGGTGATAATGGGCATCCTTGTTTTACTCCTGATCTTATTGGGAAGGCTTCTAATTTATCCCCATTGCATATGATGTTTGTTGATGGTTTTAGGTATATACTGTTTATTATTTTTAGGAAAGGTCCTTCTATTCCTATACTTTTCAGTGTTTTCAATAGGAATGGATGCTGTATTTTGTCAAAGGCTTTTTCAGCATCTATTGAGATAATCATGTGATTTTTGTTGGTTAGACTGTTGATATGGTCAATTATGTGGATGGATTTCCTAATGTTGAACCATCCTTGCATTCCTGGTATAAATCCCAACTGATCATGGTGGATGATCTTCTTAATTACTTGCTGGAGTCTCTTGGCTAGTATTCTATTTAAGATTTTTGCATCTATGTTCATTAGGGAGATTGGTATGTAGTTTTCTTTCTCTGTTTTTGATCTACGTGGCTTTGGAATCAGTGCGATATTTATGTCATCAAAGGAATTTGGTAGGACTCCTTCTTTACTTATCATATCAAATAATTTGTATAGTATGGGGATTAGTTCCTCTTTGAATGTCTGATAGAATTCACTTGTGAATCCATCAGGCCCGGGCGATTTTTTCTTAGGGAGTTCTTTGATGGCTTGTTCAATTTCTTTTTCTGATATGGGATTATTTAGGTATTCTATTTCTTCTGCTGTTAATCTAGGCAGTTTATATTTTTGTAAATATTCATCCATATCTCCTAAATTGTTATATTTATTGCCATATAATTGGGCAAAAGTGTTTTTAATAATTGCCTTAATTTCCCCTTCATTAGAGGTGAGGTCTCCCTTTTCATCTTTGATACCATCAATTTGGTTTTCTTCTTTCCTTTTTTTATTAGATTGACCAGTACTTTGTCTATTTTATCTGTTTTTTCAAAGTACCAGCTTCTAGTCTTATTTATTAATTCAATAGTTCTTTTACTCTCGATTTTATTAATTTCTCCCTTGGTTTTTAGTATTTCTAATTTAGTTTTCATCTGGGGATTTTTAATTTGCTCACTTTCTAATTTTTTGCGTTGCATGCCCAATTCATTGATCTATGCCCTCCTTAATTTGTTAATATATGCACTCAAGGATATAAATTTCCCCCTGAGTACTGCCTTGGCCGCATCCCACAGAGTATGGTAGGATGTCTCATCACTGTCATTTTCTTCAATGAAATTGTTGATTGTTTCTATGATTCCTTCTTTGACAAATTGGTTTTGAAGTATCATATTATTTAATTTCCAATTAGTTTTTTTATTTTCCTGTCCAGGTGCCCTTACTAATTATTATTTTTATTGCATTATGATCTGAGAAGGTTACATTTATTATTTCTGCTCTTTTGAATTTGTTTGCAATGATTCTATGCTCTATAACATGGTCAATCTTTGTGAATGTGCTATGTGCAGCTGAAAAGAAGGTGTATTCCTTTTTGTCCCTATTTATTTTTCTCCACATATCAATTAGATCTAATTTTTCTAGGACTTAATTCACCTCTCTTACCTCTTTCTTATTTATTTTTCAGTTTGATTTATCAAGGTCTGACAGAGGAATATTTAGATCTCCCACTAGCATGATTTTACTATCTATTTCCTTCTTGAGCTCTGCCAGTTTCTCCTTTATGAATTTGGGTGCTGTGCCACTTTGTGCATACATATTGAGCAGTGTTATTTCCTCATTGTTTATACTGCCTTTAATCAGAATGTAATGACCTTCCCTGTCTTTTTTAATCATATCTATTTTTACTTTGGCTTTGTCAGAAAACATAATAGCCACTCCTGCCTTCTTTTTCTCATTTGACGCCCAAAAGATTTTGCTCAAATTCTGAACCTTAAACTTGTGTATGTCCACCTGCCTCATATGTGTTTCTTGTAGACAACATATGGTGGGATTTTGGTTTCTAATCCACTCTGCTATTTGCTTCTGTTTTATGAGCAAGTTCATCCCATTCACATTCAGAGTTATAATCATCAGTTGTGCATTTGCTGACATTTTCCAATCCTCCCCTCTTCCTACCCTGTTTTTCCTTATACTTTTTCCTTTTAAATCAGTGGTTTGCTATTGAGCTGCTATCCCTTATCCACTCCCTTGATTAACTTCCCTTTCTACTCCCTCCCTTATTTTCCCCCTCTTTATGTTTTTAAAGGCCTTATGAATTCCCTCCCTCTTCTCCCCTCCCTTTTTTTGACCTCCCAACTCCCCTGCTCCCCTTGGTTTATCCCATCTAACTTTCTCAGAAGGGTTAGATAAGAGTTATATCCCAATGGATAGTATAGCTACTCTTAACTCTCTGGGTTCATTACACTAAGAGTAAGGTTTGATTATTACCTCTTAATGCTCTCTTCCTCTCCTTCTTATAATAGTATTTGTCCCCTCTCCCTCCCATGCCCTCTTTGTGTGTAATAGAATATCCTATTTTCTTATTCACTCAAGTTTCCCTTGGTGTCCCCTGCTATTCACCCCCTCTTTCCCATCCCCCATGTTGTCTTAGATTATTTAGTGTTCTACCCTCAACTGTGAATTATTCTTCTGATTACTATAATAGTGAATATTATAATAGTGAATAGAGTTCACTACAGAGAATTATACATAACATTTCTCTACATAGGAATACAGATAATTAGATCTCACTGAGGCCCTTAAAAAGGCAAATTTAAAAATAAATTTAAGTTTTCTTTCTTTCTCCTCTGTATCTTATTTACCTTTTCATGTTTCTCTCAGTTTTTGTGGTTGGATATCAAACTTTTCATTTAGCCCTGGTCTTTTCTGTGCAAATACCTGGAATTCTTCAATTTTGTTGAATGCCCATACTTTCCCCTGGAAATATATAGTCAATTTTGATGGGTAGTTAATCTGTGGTTGCAGGCCCAGCTCTCTTGCCTTTATGAATATCGTATTCCAAGCCTTGCGATCTTTTAGCATGGAGGCTGCCAGATCCTGTGTGATCCTGATTGGTGCTCCTTGATATTTGAATTGTTTCTTTCTGGCTTCTTGTAAGATTTTTTCTTTTGCTTGGAAACTCTTGAATTTTGCAATTATATTTCTGGGTGTTTTCTTGATCGAATGTCGCAGGTGTTCTATGAATCCTTTCAATGTCTATTTTGCCCTCTTGTTGTAGGACTTCAGGACAATTTTGCTGAATTATTTCTGATAGTATGGAGTCCAGGTTTCTATTAATTTCTAGTTTTTCTGGAAGACCAATTATTCTCAAATTGTCTCTTCTAGACTGGTTTTCTTGGTCTGTCACTCTCTCATTGAGATATTTCATGTTTCCTTTTATTTTTTCAGTCTTTTGACTTTGTTTCATTTGTTCTTATTGTCTTGAGAGATCATTAGCTTCTGTTTGCTCAATTCTAGCCATTAGGGATTGGTTTTCGGCTTTAATCTTTCAGTTTTGGCTATGATCTTTTGATTTTTGGCTGTAATCTTCTGGTTTTCGGCTATAATCTTCTGCTTTTCAGCCATGATCTTCTGGTTTTCGGCCATAATCTTCTGGTATTCCTTTTCAATCTGGTCATTTCTGGGGTTCAATTTGCTTATTAGTTCATTTGTTTTCTGAGCCTCACTTTGCAATTGCAAGATTCTACCTTTTAAACAGTTATTTTCTTGCCAGATCTCTTCCATTTTCCTCAAAATCTCAGTTTTGAACTCTTCCATAGCTTGTGAGTAGTTTTCCTTATTTGAGGAGGGTCCAGATGCTTGTTTGTTCTCCTCCTCTGTTTGCTCGGTTGTCTGGATTTTCTCTGTGTAAAAGTTGTCGAGTGTTAAAGACTTCTTTTTCTTGTTGTTAATCTTTCTCTTCTGAACTTCCTGAGACTGGGTAGCCATTGTTAGCTCAGCAGCTTCTCAGGTTTATCCTCTCACTCAGGGTCTGTCCGCGGTTAAGCCCCCTGGTGGACCCCCTTGCTTGATCCTCTGCTGGAGGTTTCTTTACAAGTCTCAGGGCACTGCTTCCACAGGTGTATACCTGTCTGCACTGGTTCCCCACTCAGGGTTTCAGAGCTTTAGCTCCTGGTGGTTGTGTCTGCCTCCACCCATGCCTCCGCCAGTGCCTACGCTCTGAGCCTGCGCTCTGCGCCCTGCATCCACTCTCAGCGCCCTGCTCCTGTGCTCAGATTTTGTGTGCATTCATTAGCTTTTTGGGGTCCTAAATCTTGCTGCTCTCAGGAACAGGCCCTGGAGCTGCCAATGACTCGATGGGTGCCCCAAACTTGCTCTATTTCTTTTTAGCTGGCTTCGGCGCTATAGGTGTTGTATGTGGAGGGGGTGGGGGTGGGGTGGTTGCTCAGCCCACGATTTAGTGAGAGCTGTTTCACCCCTTTATAGCATGGAAATGCCTCTATTCCACGTACCTTCCACGCTGTGCCCTGTTGTGGGGTTCCTCCGTTCGTCTGGACGTGTTTTTATGTCCCCTTGAGGAGTTTTGTATGTTTTGGTCAGGAGAGGTTAAGAGCTGCTTCTTACTCTGCCACCATCTTAACCCAGAACCAATCATCAATAAGGCTTTTAAGGCCTTGGGGGAAATAGAAACAACAACAACCTCCTAGTTTCTGGGAGAGATAGAGCCAGAAACTGCTGCTCCTCTCCCCAGGGGACCCAGAGACAAAAAGCTCTTTCCAAAGGTTTGCAACTTACTAACCTCATTCTACCACACCCTCTAACTGTCATTAACTGACAAACTAAACAGAAGGGGGTCACCAACTGAAAACCTGCATAGCAGCGAGTCTCTTACTGAAAAATATTATTGCTCCTTTTCCTCTTAAATATAAAAAGGAGAAATTAAGAAAAACTCTCTTAATACCATGCACTCTATTCACTATGTAGGTGTACTATCTTGCTTACCAAATAATCAGAGAAATGGAAGTTTAAGAGGAACCAGTATTATTTCACATTGGTTTTGAAAAGGTGACAAAGAGTAAAAAAAAAAAAAAAAAAAAAACTAAACAAAATCAGTGTTGGACATTGGCCTGTTAAATAAACAACTCTTGTGTTAGTGATGGATTTGGGGAATGATTCAACTGATCATACATTTATAGACACAGCTAAAAGGGTTCTTAATGATCATTCATTGCAAAACTATCATTTTAGAGATGAATAAAGTAAGGACTAGAAAATTAATGTAATTGGATCAAAGGTTATATAGGTGTAAAATTATAGAGGCTGGATTTAAAGCAGATTGACTATAAATCCATAATTCCATTGTACCACCTTGTTCTGAATTCAAATTTGGATTTTTTTCAATAAAATTAATGATCTTTATGTAATTACTGGGCTTTATCCCACTCCCAGAAAGTTAATGAGAGAAAGACAATGAACAACAGGGCAAAAAAATCCATAGAGGTATTACTTATGAAAACAATAATATGGAGAAAACATGTTGCTAGTAATAAGGAGATGTCTAAACAATTATGATGCATCAAATAAATAATATTATAGTTTAAAAAACAACGATCAAGAATAATTCAAAGAAATATGTGGAAAAATTGTGTCAAGTGATTCAGATGATGAGAACTGACCCAAAGATACAATAATCTAAACATATGAGCCATGACTACAAGGTAAATGAAGACAGTACTACAAGGTTAAAAAATGCAGGTCAAAGAAAATAGGAAATGTTGGTAATGATTGATTTAATTTAAAGTGAAGGGGAGGGATGAGCAGAGAAGAGACGAAAAGGAAAAAGAAATTGTAAGGGAAGGGAAAGGAAGGAAAGAGAAGGGAAGAGGAATAGGGGGAGAGAGTAGTTATTAAATAATTATTTTATATCTAAAATCTTTATGGTACAGGAAAATGAACATTAACTCTTGGGATAGAGCAATTTAGTTCAAATACCATCTATCACACTTGGTACCTGTGTGATCTTCAACAAGTCACTTACCTTTTAGGGAGAGGCATTTGGAAAATGAATCTCAGAGGTGATCTAGTCGAAACGTTCAGTTTATAGATGAGGTAAAAAAGGTCCAGTGAAGTTAAAGCCACACTCATTTAAGCAACTTATAATTAGTAGTATGTATTCTCCTTATATTTATTATTTACCATCATATATGTATACTTGTCATTTGAATGCCAAACCTTTATAAGTAAGGAATATTCCATTATTTGAATTTGTATCCTCAGTATTGTATACAGTGTCTGACACATAGTAGATACTTATAGTCTTATTAACTGAATATTCCATAATTCTAAGATTCATAATTTAATCCATGTGGGTAATCCGTGGACAGAGGAATATTGTTCTTCTCCAAATTTATTATTCATCTTCACAAATTGCTCTACAACAGTGACGGGCAAACTCTTTAATTAATTAATTAATTAATTATTGGGTTTTTTTAACAATTTTTATTGTTTGTAAAAGTTGTCATGGTTACATGATTCATGTTCTTACTTTCCCTTTCACCCGCCCCCCCCGAACCTTGCCCTCCATAGCCGATGAGCATTTCCCGTGGTTTTAACATGTGTCATTGATCAAGACTTATTTCCAAATTGTTGATGGTTGCATTGGTGTGGTAGTTTTAAGTCTACATCCCAAATCAAATCCTCCTCAACCCATGTGTTCAAGAAGTTGCTTTTCTTCTGTGTTTCCTCTCTGGTAGTTCTTCCTCTGAATGTGGTTAGTGTTCTTTTCCATAAGTCCCTCAGAATTGTTAGAGATCATTGCATTTCTGCTAGTACAGAAGTCCGTTACATTCTATTTTATCACAGTGTATTGGTCTCTGTGTACAATGTTCTTCTGGCTCTGCTCCTTTCACTCTGCATCAATTCCTGGAGGTCTTTCCAGTTCACATGGAATTCCTCCAGTTTATTATTCTTTTGAGCACAATAGTAATCCATCACTAACATATGTCACAATTTGTTCAGCCATTCCCCAATAGAAGGGCATACCCTCATTTTCCAGTTTTTTGCCACCACAAAAAGCACGGCTATAAATATTTTTGTACAACTCTGTTTACCTATGACCCCTTTGGGGTACAAACCCAACGATGGCATAGCTGGATCAAAGGGCAGGCAAACTTTTATAGCCCTTTGAGCATAGTTCCAAATTGCCATCCAGAATGGTTGGATCAGTTCACAACTCCATCAGCAATGCATTAATTTCCCAATTGAGCCACATCCCCTCTAACATTCATTCCTCTCCCTTTCTATCATTTTATCCAATCTGCTAGGTGTCAGGTGGTACCTCAGAGTTATTTTGATTTGTATTTTACTAATTATTAGAGATTTAGAACACTTTCTCAAGTGCTTGTTGATACTATTTATTTCTTTATCTGAAAATTGCCTATTCACATCCCTTGGCCATTTATCAATTGGGGAATGGCTAGATTTTTTATACACTTGATTTAGCATCTTGTATATTTGAGTAATTTCTTAGGTAGCTTTTACCAGGTAGCCTAGCTTCCAGTCTGTTGGGACTTGTTCCTGTTCCCAGACCTTCTGTAGGAGGGGCTGTAGCATCTCCGCTGACATTTCTGGGTCTTCCTTGAGTGCCTCAGGGGGGATGCCATCTGGACCTGCAGCCTTGCCGTTTTTCATGGTCTTGATGGCTTTGAGATCATCTAATGCAGCAATTGGCGAGGAATCATACTTCTATCCGCTCCCAGCAAAATCCTGACTAGAGTAATCCTAGAAAGACTGAAGGAGGCCTTGGACAAGAAACTGAGAACAGAACAAACAGGGTTTCACCAGCACAGATCATGCACCGACCTCATCGTTACCTTACAAATCATCATCGAACAGTCCATTGAATGGCAGTCCCCCCTCTACATGACTTTCATGGATTTCGAGAAGGCATTTGACAGCGTGGACAGGAACATCATCTGGAGATTGATGCAGCATTATGGGATTCCCCTGAAGTTCATCAACATCATTCAGCGATTATACGAAGACTCTACCTGCCAGGTCATCCACAATGGGAAACTGACGGCTCCCTTCACAGTGAAAACCAGAGTGAAGCAAGGTTGCATGCTCTCGCCCCTTATCTTCTTGATGGTCATAGACTGGATCATGAGTAGAACTACCATGGACAGCAGTGCAGGCATCCAATGGACTCATACCAAGCCGCTTGAGGACCTTGACTTCGCAGATGACATCTGTCTCCTTTCTCACAAGCAGCAGTATGCGCAATCCAAACTTACAGGACTCTCTGAAGAAGCAGAGAAGACTGGGTGATCACAGTCAACAGCAGAAAGGATCTGCCAATCCAACTACAGGGAGAAAACATCAAAGAGATGGACCACTTCACCTATTTGGGTAGCATAGTCAGCAAGGAGGGTGGGGCAGATGAGGACATCAGAAACCTAATCAACAAAGCCAGACATGCATTTAACACCCTGCAGTCTGTCTGGACCTCCAGAGCACTGTCCCTCGTCACTAAGCTCCGAATCTTCAACACCAACGTAAAGGCTGTCCTCCTATATGGATCAGAAAGCTGGAGAGTGACGAACATCAACACCAACAAACTCCAAGTCTTTGTTAACAGATGCCTATGTCACATCTTGAACATCAGATGGCCTGAAAAGATCTCCAATACCAGACTCTGGGAAAGAACAATTCAGTATCCCATCAGTCAGGACGTAAAGAAACGTAAGTGGAGATGGATAGGACATATGCTATGAAAACTGGAGGACAACGTTGCCAGACAAGCACTGAGCTGGAACCCACCAGGGAGAAGGAAAGTCGGAAGGCCTAAACAGACCTGGCGAAGATCTGCCGAAAGCGAAACAAAGACCTTCGGAATGACATGGGCCCAGCTGGGGGAAGTTGCCCAGAACAGAGTCCATTGGCATGAGATGGTTGCGGCCCTATGCTCCTCTGGGAGTCAACAGGAATAACTAACTAACTAACTATATTTGAGTAATTAGATTTTTGTCAGAATTTTTTGTTATAAAGATTTTTTCCCAGTTTGTTGTTTCCCTTCTGATTTTGGTTGCATTGTTTTTGTTTGCACAAAAGCTTTTTAATTTAGTATAATCAAAATCAGTTATTTTACATTTTGTTGTTTTCTCTAACTCTTGCTTGGTTTTAAAATCTTTCCTTTGCCAGAGATCTGAGAAGTATACTATTCTGTGTTCACCTAATTTACTTACAGTTTCCTTCTTTAGATTCAGATCATTCACCCATTCTGAATTTATTTTGGTGTAGGGTGTGAGATTCCAATTTTCCCAGCAGCTTTTGTCAAATAGTGGATTTTTGTCCCAAAAGTTGAGCTCTTTGGGTTTATCAAACACTGTTTTGGTGAGGTCATTTATCGTAAGTCTATTCCATTGATCCTCCCTTCTATCTCTTAGCCAGTACCATATTGTTTTGATGACAGTGGCTTTATAGTATAGTCTAATATCTGATACTACTAGGCTACCTTCCTTCACATTTTTTTTCATTATTTCCCTTCATATTCTTGATCTTTTGTTCTTCTAAATTAACTTTGTTAAAGTTTTTTCTAATTAAGTAAAGAAGTCTTTTGGTACTTTGATAGGTATGGCACTAAATAAATGAATTAATTTGGGTAGAATGGTCATTTTTATTATGTTAGCTTATCCTACCCATGAGTAATCAATGTTTTTCCAATTGTTTAGATCTAGATTTAATTGTTTGGAAAGTCTTTTGTAGTTATATTGGTATAATTCCTGTGTTTGTTTTGGCAAATAGATTCCTAAGTATTTTACATTGTCTAGGGTGATTTTAAATGGTATTTCTCTTTCTACTTCTTGCTGCTGTGATGTATTGGAAATATTTAGAAATGCTGATGATTTATGTGCATTTATTTTGTATCCTGCAACTTTGTTAAAGTTGTTGATTATTTCTACTAGCTTTTTAGTTGATTCTCTAGGATTTTTTTTAAACCCTTGTACTTCGGTGTATTGTCTCATAGGTGGAAGATTGGTAAGGGTGGGTAATGGGGGTCAAGTGACTTGCCCAGGGTCACACAGCTGGGAAGTGGCTGAGGCCAGGTTTGAACCTAGGACCTCCTGTCTCTAGGCCTGACTCTCACTCCACTGAGCTACCCAGCTGCCCCTTAGGATTTTTTAAGTATACCATCATATCATCTGCAAAGAGTGATAGCTTCGTCTCCTCGATTGCCTCTTTTAATGCCTTCAATTTATTTTTCTTCTCTAATTGCTACTGCTAGTGTTTCTAGTACAATGTTAAATAATAGAGGTGATAATGGGCATCATTGTTTCCCACCTGATCTGACTGGGAAGGCTTCTAATTTATCCCCATTGCATATGTTGCTTATAGATGGTTTTAGATATATACTGTTTAGTATTTTTAGGAAAGGTCCTTCTAATCCTATACTTTCCAGTGTTTTCAATAGGAATGGGCACTGTATTTTGTCAAAGGTTTTTTCAGCATGTTGAGATAATCATGTACTTTTTGTTTGTTAGCTTGTTGATATGGTCAATTATGTCGATGGTTTTCCTAATGTTGAACCACCCTTGCATTCCTGGTATAAATCACACCTGATCATGTTGGATAATCCTTTTGATCACTTGCTGTAGTCTCCTTGCTAGTATTCTATTTAAGATTTTTACATCTATGTTCATTAGGGAGATTGGTCTGTAGTTTTCTTCCTCTGTTTTTGATCTACGTGGCTTTGGAATCAGTGCGATATTTGTGTCATCAAAGGAATTTGGTAGGACTCCTTCTTTACTTATTATTTCAAATAATTTGTATAGTATTGGGATTAGTTGTTCTTTGAATGTCTGATAGAATTCATGTGTGACTCCATCCGGCCCTGGTGATTTTTTCTTAAGGAGTTCTTTGATGGCTTGTTCAATTTCTTTTTCTGATATGGGATTGTTTAGGTATTCTATTTCTTCTGCTGTTAATCTATGCAATTTATATTTTTGTCAATATTCATACATATCCCCTAGATTGCTATATTTATTGCCACATAATTGGACAAAATAGTTTTTAATGATTGCCTCAATTTCCTCTTCATTAGAGGTGAGGTCTCCCTTTTGATCTTTGATACTGTTAATTTGCTCTTCTACTTTCCTTTTTTTATTAGATTGACCAGTACTTTGTCTATTTTATCTGTTTTTTTCAAAATACCAGCTACTAGTCTTATTTATTAATTCAATAGTTCTTTTACTTTCAATTTTACTAATTTCTCCCTTCATTTTTAGTATTTCTAATTTAGTTTTTTCTGGGGATTTTTAATTTGCTCTCTTTCTAATTTTTTGAGTTGCATACTCAATTCATTAATTTCTGCCCTCCTTAATTTGTTAATATATGCATTCAAGGTTATATATTTCCCCCTGAGTACTGCCTTGGCTGCATCCCACAGTTTGGCAGGATGTCTCATCATTGTCATTCTCTTCAATGAAATTGTTGATTGTTTTTATGATTTCTTTTTTAACTGATTGGTTTTGGAGAATCATATTTAATTTCCAATTAGTTTTTAATTTGCCTGTCCAGGTGCTCTTACTAATTATTATTTTTATTGCATTATGATCTGAGAAAGTTACATTTATTATTTCTGCTCTTTTGCTTTTGTTCCCAATGTTTCTATGCCCTATTACATGGTCAGTCTCTGTGAATGTACCATGTGGAGCTGAAAAGAAGGTGTATTCCTTTTTCTCCCTATTTATTTTTCTTCACATATCTATTAAATCCAATTTTTCTAGGACTTCGTTCACCTCTCTTTTATCTTTCTTATTTATTTTTTAGTTTGATTTATCTAGATCTGAAAGAGGAATATTTAGATCTCCCACTAGTATGGTTTTACCATTAATTTCCTTCTTGAGCTCTTCCAGTTTCTCCTTTACAAATTTGGATGCTATGCCTTTTGTTGCATACATATTGAGCACTATTATTTCCTCATTTTTTATACTGCCTTTTATCAGGATAAAATAACCTTCCCTGTCTTTTTAAATTATATCAATTTTTACTTTCGCTTTCTCAGAAATCATGATCACCACTCCTGCCTTCTTTTTCTCATTCAAAGCTCAAAAGATTTAGCTTCACCCCTTTACCTTAAATCCATGTATGTCCACCCATCTCATATGTGTTTCTTGTAGACAACAAATGGTAGGCTTTTGGTTTCTAATCCACTCTGCTATTTGCTTCTCTTTTATGGGTTAGTTCATCCCATTGACATTCAGAGTTGTAATTATTAGTTGTGTATTCCCCAACATTTTGGTATTGTCTCCTAGTTTTACCCCTTCGTCTTAGGCTATTTCCTTTTAAACAGTGATTTGTTTTAAACCACGAACCCTTGTCTTCTCCCTTGATTTTCTACCCTTTCTATACCCTCCCTTATTATTTCCTTCTTTTATTTTTAAAGCCTAATGATTTCCCTCCCCCTTCTCCTCCCCTCCCTTTTTTTGACCTCCCCACTCCTCTGCTCCCCTTGGTTTATCCCTTCTGACTTTCTCAATAGGGTTAGATAGAATTCTATATCCCAATGGATATAGCTACTCTTCCCTCTCAGGGTTAATTCCACTGAGAGTAAGCTTTAAATATTACCTCTTAATGCTTTCTTCCTCTACTACTTACAATAGTTTTCATCACCTCACCTTCCCATGCCCTCTTTGTTTGTAATAGAATATCCTATTTTTATTATTCATTTAAGTTTCTCTTGGTGTCATCTACTATTCACCCCCCTCTTTCCCACCCACCCCCATATCATCTTAGATGATTTAGTACTCCAACCTCTCCCTGTGAATAATTCTTCTAATTACTATAACAGTGAATACTATTATAGTAAATAGCATTCACTTCAGAGAATTACATATAAAATTTCTCCAAATAGGAATACAAATAGTTAGGTCTCATTGAATCCCTTAAAGAGGCAAATTTAAAAATAAGAGTTTTCTTTCTTTCCCCTCTGTTTCTTATTTACTTTTTATGTTTCCCTTGGTTTGGGGGTTCGATATTGAATTCTCCATTTAGTCCTGTTCTTTTTTGTGCAAATACTTGGGAAATCTATCTCATTGAATGCCCATACTTTCCCCTGGAAGTATAGAGTCAGTTTTGATGGCTAGGAGATCCTTGGTTGTAGACCCAGTTCTCTTGCCTTTCTGAATATCATATTCCAAGATTTGTGGTCTTGTAGTGTGGAGGCTGCCAGATCCTGTGTGACCCTGATTGGTGCTCCTTGATATCTGAATTGTCTCTTTCTGGATTCTCGTAAATTTTTTCTTTTACTTGGAAGCTCTTGAATTTGGCTATTATATTCCTGGGGGTTGTCTTTTCAGAGTCTAGTGTAGAGGGTGGCCCATGGATATTTTCAATGTCTATATTGCCCTCTTGTTGTAGAACTTCAGGGCAGTTTTACTGAATAATTCTCTTAGTATGGAGACCAAATTTCTATTAATTTCTGCTTTTTCAGGAAGACCAATGATTCTCAAATTTTCTCTTCTAGACCTATTTTCTTGATCTGTCATTTTCTCAGTGAGATATTTTGTATTTCCTTCTATTTTATCAGACTTTGGCCTTTACTTTATTTGTTCTTCCTTTCTTGAGAGATCATTGTTTCTACTTGCCCAATTCTTGTCTTTAGAGCCTGGTTTTCTGCTGTAATCTTTTGATTTTCCTTTTTGGTTTGGTCTATCCTATTTTCCAGCTATTTGATTTTGGTCTCCAATTTGCTTATCAATTCTTTTGATTTGGGGGCATCTTTTTCCAATTGCCCAATTCTAGCCTTTAGAGACTGGTTTTTGGCTATAATCTTTTGGTTTTCATTTTCAATCTGTTCTGTTTGGTTTTTCAAGTTTTCCAGCTGGTCATTTCTGGTTTTCAATTTGCATATCAATTCATTTGATTTCTGCGCCACACTTTCCAATTTTGAAATTCTGCCTTTTAAATTGTTATTTTCTTGCCAGATCTCTTCAATCATTCTCAAAATCTCAGATTTGAACTCTTCAAGAGCTTGTGACCAGTTTTCATTTTTTTGGGAAAGTTTGGATATGATTACTTCTTTGTTCTCCTCTGCTGTTTGCTCTGTTGTCTGGATTTTTCTGTGTAAAAGTTGTCAAGTGTTAAAGATTTCTTATTGATCTTTCTCTTCTGGGGTTCTTATGCCTGGCTTTTCATTGTTAACCCAGCACCTCTCAGCTTTATCCTCACGCCCAGAGACTGTTTGCTCTCTTTATGCTCCTGAGGTCTCAGGTCTAGTTGTTCTCAGCATCAAGCCTCCTGATAGTCCCCTTGCTTGTTATTCTATCTGAAACTCCTTTAACAGTCTTAGGGTGCTTCTTCCATAGTCATGCACCCCTCTGCACTGGGTCCCCACCCAAGGTCCTTGCCTGCACTCAGGATCTGCATCTGCACCTGCATCTGTGCCTGTGCTCAAGGTCTTTGTTCAAAGTCAGCACTTTCTTTAGCCTCTTGGGGGCTTAAGTCTTGCTGCTCTCAGGAGCAGGCCCTGGTGATCCCAGGTATCTGCCAAGGACTTAATGGATGCCTCAAACTTGCTCTAACTCTTTTGCTCTGTAGGTGGTGTGTGGAGGGGAGGGAGTTGCTCAGCTCGCATTTTAGTGAGAGCTAGTTCACCCCTTTTTAGCATGGAAATGCCCCAATCCCACGTACCTTCAAAGCTGTGCCCTGTTGTGGGGTCCCTTCATTCATCTGGTTTTGTTTTTTTTGTCCTTTTGAGGAGTCCTATATGTTTCAGTTAGGAGAGATTAAGCAGCTGCTTTTTACTCTGCTGCCACCTTAACCCGGAAGTACTGATAGGCAAACTTTTTAAAGAAGGGGCCAAAGGAAAGGAAATGCTCATTTGTCAGTCTGTTTCTAAGGCAATTCTTTTGAAGTTTCATTGTATTATATCCTACTCATTGTATTCGTCAGATTAGGAGTAATATAGCATGGCCAGGTAGAACATTTCAGGGGACTGCATCTGGCCTGCAGGCCATAGTTTGTCCATCACTGCTCTAGAAGAAAGCAAATAAAAATTACAGTATGACTAGTCTAGTGAGTATCTGTTCTCCTTACGTAGCTAGAATGGTGTTCAGACTACACTACTAATTACTTAATATTGTGTTAATTAGATTAAGGTTACACTGCCCATCTTTAGATTTAAGCACCAATGGTAAGAGTACCTCCAATCTTGGGAGGTCCTAACCCATGTGTGCTGGAGTGAGTGATGAATCAGAATCGACTGACCTGCCCCTGGGTGGTCTATGAGAATCGTCTATTGTGATTGG
Organism: Gracilinanus agilis; assembly: GCF_016433145.1. Taxonomy (NCBI): domain Eukaryota; kingdom Metazoa; phylum Chordata; class Mammalia; order Didelphimorphia; family Didelphidae; genus Gracilinanus; species Gracilinanus agilis. Next base: position 704,077,102 of record NC_058131.1, read on the forward strand.
ACATTGAAATTAGGAGGGAGGCACAGGAAGTGACTCAAAAGTGACCCCTTTAAAAGGATAAGATCATCAGTCAGCTGTGGTCTTTGGTGGAAGACGGTGCCTAGTGACAGGCTTCTGGTTTTGTGAAGGAGACCTGAGGGAACTTTGCTGGTTTATGATTGAAAATGTTCCACTTAGTGAGTTTAAAGACTGAATCTTCCTGAACTTCTCTTAAGAATCTTCTTTTATAGACTCTGTGAATGAAGTTTGCTCTATTCACCTCTGGGCCTCAGGCCCTTTAACCCTTTACTTAGATTAATTAGTGGGATAGATTCTTATTTCCTTACTTCCTCTCTTTCCTCTTATGTAAATAAACTTCCATAAAAGTCAGTTTTGATTTGAGATTATTCTTAATTAAGGATTGATAATAGTTCAATCCTCTGGTGACCATCTTTTAACATTTTGAACCCATAAAACCTTTTTTTCACCCTTACAATTTTACTATTTCCCCTTAGTCTGTCTACTATTTTCTATTTTCTATTTCTATTTTACTATTTTCCCCTAGACTGTCATAAATTTCAATCTGCTGATTTGAGGAAGCAGTGATATGTAGATTGCCCCCAGGAAGCAGAAACAAACAAAAATGGTGGAAGTTGCAAAGAAACAAGATTGGGTATAATATCAATAATCACTGTTCAAAACGGGGTTTAGCTACTCTACCATGTGGCATATTTCTCCCAGTGGAAGTTCTCAGGTACAAGCTAAATGGCCACTTGTTGAACATGCTGTGGAAATTATTTTGAGGTGTATGAATTAGAAAGTCTTTAAGTTCTTTTCCAATTTTATAATGCCATGATTCATTGGGAAACCTTTTAAGAAATTAAGGTTATTCCCAAAGGATGACCAAAATACCTGGAAATATTTACATGAAGTTACACAAAGTTACATGAATAGAAGGAGAGCATTGCACAAAGTAACAGCAATAAAGTACAATGATCAGCTGTGAATGGCTAGATTATTATCAGCAATGCAAGGATTCAGAACAACTCCAAGGAACTCATGATGAATAAAGCTATTCACTGACATAAAGGTAACTGACGGAGTCAAATGAAAATTGAAGGATGACACTTTTCATTTCTTCTGTGAATTTTTTCTCTAGTATAAGGGATTTGTGTCTTCTTTCACATTATGATAAACATGGGAATAGATATTTTACAAGAACACATATACCACCCATATCATATTATCTGCTTTCTTGGGGAAGGAGGAATGGTAGGAAGGAGGGAAGAACATAGAACTCAAAATGTCAGAAAACAATTATTAAAAATTGTATCTATGTTAAATTTGAAAAAAATAAATAAAAAATAATAGGAAGCTAGAGTTATTATTTACTCCTGTTTCTTTTATCATTATGTGGAACTGTGATATTATTAAGAATCTGTGCTCTTTAAGGGGTCATGTCATTCCCTGGGTTTCTTTCAATTAACATTAAAATGATACTGAGGCTAAATGACCTGTAAGAGCTAGCATTATCACTTCAATCTGCTTATTTAATATTTTATTACTATAGCCATCACATGCTAATAAAGTTCATATTAAAATCACAGGTAAGTTACCATGATTGCTGACAAATCAAAAGAATGTAGTCAACTGTGGGAGATGTACATATATCCTGGCTAACATTTAACTTCCTCTAGTGAGTTACATGTAAGTTTCTGTATTCATAATTCATTAAAAATATTAACCGTATGCCTCAACTTTGACTCATGTTAATGCTACAATCTTCCCCTTTCAAGATATCCATACATTTACATAACCAGGGCTATTTACAAGCTGTTCAATCTCTGTACTCTTAAAGACATTTAAGGATAACCAAAGTCAATCAGCCTTTTGCAAAATGAAGTATGCCAAGGGTCAGTGAAGCAATTAACATCTTTTGCATTATGCCCAATCACCTTGCATATTAACTGCCTTTTTGTTTTAATTAGAGATGTCCAAGCATTTAACAAAACAGTAACCTATACTCATCTCAAGACGCATTGAAAATGAAACAGAAGAAGTGGGGAAGTGTCCTCAATGACAAAGATAAATAAAATAGATGAGGTGTTAGAAATCCCCACAGCTTATTTCTTAACCCACATATCAAATTATTTGTGTCCAAAAGAATGTGGTCCCCTCAATATATGTTCAACATTGAAATGGTACATGCTTTTCTCTTACTGGGCTTCATATTCCTGAAATATAAAAGGGGTGCATTGGGTAGATAAATTAGTCCTTTCCAGGACTGATTTTATATGGCTTAATTTTCCTTCCCATGATAAAATTCTGGGGTTCTTTTTTGCCTTAAAGTAACATGTACCTTGCTGATCTTATACGTTATTTTGAAGCTCTGACATTTTAATTGTAGTTCCTTCAGATTTATATTTTAAGACCTACAGACCCCCCTCCATCCTATTCTATACTCTTAGGTAGGTTTCAGGTGTTACATTCAATAAAATAGGGGTCATAAATCTATAATTTGTATTTTTATTGGACATCTATTTCAATATAATGGCTTTTCTTTCTAATTATTTATATTACAATTTATGTTTTTAAATTTTTTCACCAGATACAAGGGGCTCCATGATACAAAAAGGTTAAGAATCCTTGGTCTACAATTACTTTCAATTTTCAACACCCAAATTCTATGTCCTAAGGTGTTTTATTTCTTTCTTTTCAACATTCCAAGGATCTCTCCAGCTCTAACATTCTCTGTTCTTTATGTGAAGGCCTTTTCCAAGACTTATATTTGAAGTCTTAAATTCTCTACCAGATCCAATATACTGTATTCATTTTTATAGTGTAATGTCTCTGTAGCTTTCACATTTTATGTTTTAATGTGCCTTTTTTAACTCCTTTTGCTCTAGATTTTGTGTTCCGTAGCCTCTTGTATATCTGACAAGAAATCTATGAGCCAAATGGTTAATTTATTTTGCTTACATTTAGGAAGACAAGTTCAAATCCTGCCTCAGAGTCTTAATTTCTTTTCGACCCTGAGCCAATTAAACATTTAGACATTCTCTCTATATATATATGACCTTACTTGATCCTCAGAAGAAATTGAGGTGTGTATTATTATATTTTTTGCCATTTTATTATTAAGGAAACAGTAAAACAGAGATTAAGTTATTTCTCTAGAGTGACACAAGCTAAGCCATTATTCAAACTCAGGCCTTTCTGACTCCAAATCCAGTGATGTATTGACTATATCCTGCTTCAACATTTGTAGCATTCAACACTTGTCACCAATGAACAAATCTTCTTGTTTTGTAGTCTCTTTGGCTTGAATTATTTCATTTTCTTAGTTCTATTCCTTCACTTTTAGCCTCCCCTTCAATAGTTTCTTTTGGAATTACTATATCTTATGTCCTCTCCTCAGTACTCATTTGTCTATTTTCTCTTTGATGATCTGAACTATTTCCTTGTTTCAGATGCACTTGGATTCCACAAATGCTCCTACAGGTATATACTTGTAGTAGTACATGAATAAATAAATAAAATATATATATATATATGTATATACATAAATATACATTTTATTTATACTATTTTCAGATCAGATCAATTTAAATTATTTTTTTCAAAACTCTAATACCTCTCCTTAACTGAAGGTTAAGCATCTTCAACATCCTATTGAACTTTCTTAATCTGAGTGAACTGTATATATCTTAAACAAAACAATACTGAAATCATCATTCTCTCCAAACATTCTTTTCTTCTAAATTTCCTTTATTTTTGTAAAGGGTACTTTTATCTTTCCTGTCACCCAAGAACACAAACTAGTCAAATAACTTGCTTTCTCCCCACATATCCAATCTGTTCCATTATATTATTTGTATCTTTTCAATGTCTCTTGAATAATTCCCATTTTTTTCTTCAATTACAGACACAACCCAAATGCATGCACTTATCTGGTACCTGTAAGGTGCCTTCTGATTGATTTTTACCCCTCCAGTCAGTTCCAATCATTCTCCACTCACTGAAAAAGTAATTTTCCTAGAGTATAAGTTTGACTATGTTACTCCCCTACACAATAAATTTTTGACTCTCTCTTTCCTCCATTTTTCATTGATAGCCCTTCACAATATATAATTTTTCTAGCTTGCCAGTCTTGCACCTTAGTCCCCTTCATGTATTCTAGGATTCAGGAACATGGGTCATCTTGCTTTCTATCGCAAACAAGTCTCCATCTCATGACTCTGTGCTCTTACTTATCACACACATGTGGAATTAGTTTCCCTCCTCATCTGCCTCCTTCCTTTCATGGTTTTGCTAGAATTTCATCTCAAATTTTACCTTCAACGGCCTTTCCCCATTCCCTTCGAATGGTAGAGCCTTCCCAATGAGATTATCTAAAATGTATCTTGTATAGATTATACATTATATTGTATACAATATAATTTGTTTGTGTTTCTTTCTCCTCATTAAAGTATGAGCTTCTTTAAGGCAGGGAGTGTTTTTTTTTTCCTTTCCATGTATTTCTATCATTTGATTCTGCACCTTGGACATAGTAAGTGCTTAATAAGTGCTTATTTCAGTTAAAAATCCTCATTATGACATTCAAAGACTTTTCACTTTGATTCAACTTCTTTTTAAAATTCATTTATCATTTTTCCTCTTCATGACCTAGCCATTCTCTATTGTTAATGGTCCTTAAAAACACTCTTGACTTTCCTTTTTTAATTCCTTTCCCTATCTGCTTCCTCCGTTTTGAACATTATTTTTCAAAATCACGTATATTCTATAAAGTTATTATAAAATATTCCTTCAATTATGAAGACTTCCTAGCTAGAAGAAATCTCTTCCTCAAAACATTGTGAACCTTTCAAATGGCATGGATAGTTCCCATATCTATTATGATAGAGGATAGCCACTAATTACACTAAACTTTAGTGTTTTCATCTGTAAAAGTAGCATAATTATACTTTCAGTAACTACCTCTCTGGATTGTTTGGGGTCTCAAATATGATTATGTTAGTAAAATGCTTCACAAATTCTATTTTAGTATCAGTAATTAGGATTGTTCATTGGGATTGCAGGAAGGCCTACTCTATTCAATTGTACATTCTTTAGGGAAATATACATACACACACACACACACACACACACATATATATATATATATATATGTGTGTGTATATATATATATATGACAAAAGTGGTCAAAGTTTTTTTTTATTTTAAAATATCCATTTGGATCCAAATAAGTTCTACTATTATCTATTATTTAGGCAATGCCATGCCAATGAGCCAATAGATGCTATTATACAGTAGAAATATTGCCTTCAATTTTTTTAATGCTGCCTGATATATTGGAGAAAACTCAGTCAATTCTGTTACTAATACCCTTTTGATTAACTTTGAAACTAAATAAAGCCTTAGATAATAGATATTTCTTTGTAAATAATAGCTTAAATATACCCAATGTGCAATCAATAACTTTCAAGTATCATGACCTATACTCCATTCTGCTGAAGTTAACAAGGCCATAGATATATTATTGTAACATCCTTCTTGCTAAGAAATTAATTCATTAGTTAGTCTTCAAGAGAAAACTCAGCTTTCATTTAAGGAGGAAATGGGTTACTACCTGCTCGTAGATTTTTATGAGTTTATTTCTTTTAGAACATTCTTTCAAAACAAATGCTATTGTTATAATTCTTCCACAGATCTTATGGCATGGTGGATAGAGTCAACGGAGGACACAATGACTCCAGTGTTCAAGTAATTCCTACTTTACCTAATGTCTACAGGAACTAGGATGATATTCTAGATGAGTCACCTAAATTATTATTGCCATATATACTTCTCTAGGAATATAAAGTGGAGAAAATTGCCAATCTGCATTGTCAGAAGGTGTTTGCCAATGTAGTACCCTATACAAATGAAATCACAGATCCATTCCTTATTCCAAATAGTACTGTACATCTGCAAGTCATGAAATGAAATGTCATCATCGCCAAAGAATTGAGTTTGGGGAGCATTTTAAAGGCAATGGAAACACTGACATAAGTAAGTTTTTATTATAATACCAAGAATTTTTTTGGGGCAAGAAAATCACTGTAAAAGACATCACCAGGGAGATAAGTACTTGGAAATAGTATGTGATAAGAACAAAATGAAATGACTAATGGGTAGATGGGAATCCATGTAATGCCAACAAGACTAAGCCCCTGGTGCATTAGGAGGAGTATGTACAGAGGATTTATGATCAAGCTGTCTAAGATGTGAGAGCATGACTGGATGGCAATCTGCAACATCAGAGGCAGTACCCATAAGGATACATTCATTGATCCCCCATTTGCATGGTTTTATTTTGTAGGCTTATTCTCAGTTAAGCTCATTCATCTTTCTGACAGAATTTGTGTCATCTGAAGGGAAACAATACAATAGTTCCTCAAAAGTATATTTCTTAAGTATTGCCATGCCTTTAATATAGCAAATCCTCTTTAACTTTTTATTACTATTTCTTATCTTCCCTTTGTATTTTGAACTATCATAATAACATTTTAAAAATATTCCTATTGCATTCATGGTCCCTTTCATCCATAGAAGAGTTTTGTTTCTTGTAGAGATTTAATTGATTATGACACTTTCTAGTAGATGTTTGGTTAACCTCCCTCAGCAGACACTGTTCAAATGTTTGGTCTTTCCAACTTCCTAAATTTAATAATATGCACTTTCATTTCTACTATGTTTTTTATCAATTTATTTCACTCGATTTTCTTTGCCTAAAATTATTATTGTTATTAACCAGGGAAACCTCTTGAAATTTTGTAAAAATTGATTCCAGGCATAACAGATGCTTGAAAAATCTGATTTAAAATGTTTTAAATAAGGTGGGTGATGATTATCCCACTGGCATAACATGCTGAGATTTTATTAGCCTTTAAAAAATTCAGTATGCTTGAATTTTCTATTTATAAAGATCATTCTGTAGCCTACCCTTTTTTGATATTTCATGGATTGGACCTATAATTTTCTCGGGACAATTACTGCACCAATGAAGATCTCAACCATTCCTGCATTAGCAGATACCATTCAAGAGGCCCAGAAAGTTATAGCACTACAACTAAACAAATGCCAAGCATTTATGGACTTGGTCTAATCATCTAATGACAGGCCTGTTGTCTATAACTGAGTAAGCATGAAAAATCTATTTCAATTGTTAGAAACCTAGAGGGTGAACGTTTTATTCAAATGCCTTTTGAGAACATATCATTACCTTCCTGAGAGGTTGAGCTATCATCAAATGACATTAGTGAAGGATCTCTTCTTAACAATTCAATTTCATTGATGTCACCATTACTCAAGGAGATTAATGAAGTCCTTCTTCACATTCTAGGATTTTTGGAAACATTATACAATTGAGTTTCACATCAACTTCTTTTCATTTGTCATCCAGTTACCAAAATCATGGAAGATCCACCCTAGGCCAAATGACATTGTAAATTACTCCATCATTCTATTTTGTGCTATATTGTTTTGCCAATATCTCCTCATCCTTTGAACAGTGAATGGTAAGAGCTAAAGGATATAGCTACACTGTGTTAAGAAAGCCAGAGGAGCTTTGAAAATTAAGTCAAACAGTTGTGTGATGTCTATGCAGATGTAGTAACCAGAATTTAAAATCAGATATTCATAATTTACAGATAAGTTCTTGTACTCATTGACCAAGCAAATAATTTCCATGCAAAAGAATCAGGAATTTAATAATAAATTTATATAATTGTATATTTTACATATATTTCAAATAGATACATAGCACTTAGGTGACTTACCCAGAGTCATAGAGGCACTAATAGATAGCAATGTTAATTGACTCTACGTCTTCCTGTATCTGTGTCTAACATTCTATTCCCTAAGCCAATTTATGTAAGATACCACTTGTTATACAGAATAAACACATCTCCCAGTTATGTGTAAAAGTAATATTATTGATCTTTTTTCTAACTACAGAAATTTCATTCATGAAATAAAAATCAAAATGGCAATGCTTGAGTACACAGATGGATTCATGAGACTTACAAAAACTCTATATTCCCAGCTCACATATTAGAAACCAATGGTCTACACAGTATTTTGAAAAGATAGTTTTCATTTGAAAATAAATTTTATGGATATATTCTGCCAAAATGTGGCCATTTTTTAAACTGAATGGGCAATAGGCATAACAGACTTGATGAATATCAGAAGCAGAAACATATTTTAAAAGTCTTTATGTATGCTAAGGATGAAAAATAATGTTGCTGATTACACTTCATTCTTTTTTATCTACATCTTAGTCAACATAACTATTAGGAGGTTCACACTCCAAAGAGCCGTAAGAATTAGCCTCTTAATTTCTATTGTTCATTATGTATTGTTTGTACTAGCCTTAGTAAGAATACTTTAATATCCTTGTCTCCTTCCTAAGAAACAAATGATCTATGATAGGGTTCTATGGATTAATATGGGGTAAAGCAAAGGCTTTGGTATTACTTTTACATTGAATCTAGGCTGTTGTTATAATAATTATTAAATAGATTAACTACACACTGAGCTGACACTTTTCATTAAACAGCTGCTAAAATATGGGAGATGAACAACGTATCATATACCCGCTTCATCTGTACCCTATAGTTGTTTAATGTGCCTTAATAAGCTGCTGTTTTTCATGCGTATCAAACGTCATTTAGATTTGGCCTAATCTGAGAAGAAGGGGAAGCCCAAGATACCAGCCTGGAATATTTGATCAAGGGTTTCTTAATCCAATCTGTTTTCACTTCACAAAACAGCTGTGGTAGTATTGGATTTCTTTTCTATGTATTTCCTAGACTTTATTATTTTAAAGGACTTCAATGAAGGGTTGTACAACTAGATGAATTTTTTTTCTGAAGGGAGAGATTTATAAACTGACTTACTAATTAACCAAATATTAGTATGGAAGAGTAAGATTTGCATTGATCATTCTTTTATTTATTGCTTAATACTGGTTATTATATTCTTTACCAATACCTCAAAAGGATGGCATTTGTTCCACACTAAAGCAGTAAAGAAACCCTTTTATGGTGAACTCAAAAGACCTATCTACATTATTTTCCATGGGATTTTGCCCCATTCAATGTTATTTACAATAAAGGGACAATTCGAAGATAGATGAAAAAATATACATGCTTCCTTCTATTTCTTGAGAAGATGAGCAAATGTGTGTACAGAATTTTGCATATATGTTGTTGGATATGGATATTTTTTAGGTAGTCATGAACTCTTTTTTAATAAAATGTGTAACCTTTGGTGTTTTTGTGTTTTAAATTTTGGCAGGAGAGATGGAGGATATCAGAAATGATTGCTTTAAAATCAAATCTCAACAATAAAACTTTAATGGGGGTATGCATTTTTGTGTGTTAGGGTTTTTTTTTGTTACAGGAATATATTGGTCAAAATCAATTTAATCTACATGCTTTTGAGTCATAACTCTTATAAACGTGTTCCTGAAAAATTGCAGTGTTTGTAATAGCTAATGATAATAAATTGATACCTAACATTTATATAGCTTTTTGAGGCTTGACTGAGTACTCTAAGTGTTATTTCAACTTATTTTCATGGCATCCTGGGTAGTTAGATGGTCTTACTATCCTCATTTTATAGCTGAGGAAATTATGATGAAGAATGGTTAAGGGATCTGCTCAGGGACAAACAGCTGATAAGTGACTATGATAAGCTTTGACCTCAGGTCTTTTTTACTACAAGGTCAGGGCTTAATCTACTAAAATTCCTGGCTGCCTCTAAATCCTGTGATCTCTTTTGATCATGTTTGATTTCTACGTCTGATTTGGATCAGTGGCAGAGTCACTTAACCTCTTTAAAACTTAGGCAAATCCCTATGGCCTTAAGCTGCACTTCGGTAGTTCTTTTAGTGTTCCCACACAAAGAAAATCATATTGGCATATTCTAATTGAAAAAGAGGACAGTTTCCTTCATTATCATCCTTAGTATATCAAATATATTTGAAAATATTGCTCACAAACACACATACACGCACAACTCATTGCTAGGTGCTGAAGCAAAGGCTCCCTATCCACCATGATTTTGCAGAAATCTAAATTCATTTCAATATTAAAGGCCCATGATATGCATGATACTGTGGTAGGGGTCTAAGGATGCAAAGATGGGCAGATATCACAGAGTCAGAGAATTTTAATATTTTAGCCTTTAGAAAAATTTTCCATGGTTCCATGATTCATGTTTTTACTTTCCCCAAACCCCCAACCCCTCCCCCCATAGCTGATGTGCATTTCCACTGGTTTTAACATGTGTCATTGATGAAGACTTATTTCCATATTATTGAGAGTTGCATTGGTGTGGTCATTAGAGTCTACATCCCCAATCATGTCTGCATCAACCCATGTGTTCAAGCAGTTGGTTTTTCTTTGAGTCACAGAATTTTAGAGATGGAAGACAATTGAAGTTGATAGCTCGTCCCCGAAAAGAAACTCCTCTACAGTACAGCTAACAAGTGTTCATCCTGGGTCTTCTTAAATATATCTAATGAAAGATAACCCATTACTTCAGAAGAAACCCTAGCTACTTACATATGGTTGTAATGACTAGAATCGTATTTTGTTTTGTTTGCCCACTCACTATCAATCCTATATTTACCTCTTTGACACTTCTGATTACTGCTCTGGACAAACACTCTAGAGCCAGAGTAAGTTCAGTTGCCCTTTCAAGTAATAGCCTTTCTAGCTTTTCACAATAGTTAACACATCCGTTCTGAATCTTCTCTAAGTCTAAAGAATTCCTTCAAATAATCTTTCTATGACTTATACTCAAGGCCTTTCACCATCATGCCTTTGAACATTCCCTGGCTTTGGAATGTCTTTCCTCTCCTGTGTGGTGCCCAGAAGTGAAAGCTGCCATCTGCCAATAAATGAGAATTTAGCACCTATCCCAGCATCATATTCTACTGAGATCAAACACCAATTTGCATTCCACTTGATGACTGATTCTCATATTGGGGCAACAAAAGAGAATTTCAAAATGCCCTAGCAGATGTTTGGTATATCATAAAGGCCTAATACAATCCATATATTTCTAGCCACCCAACTTCGAACAGGGTCATGGATTCTTAGCTGAAGGGTGGGTATGAGGCCATCTAGTGCATTTTATGGAGGAAGAAATGGAATATCATGGCTTGTAGAAGGGAATTGATGTCCATAGGGGTGATATAGGTAGCCAGTGCCAAAAACAAGAATTTGAATTGAAGTTTTCTCATTTTGTATACAGATCCCCTTCCTGGCACATGACACAATGCTACCCATTTCTTTCTACAGATATGTCCCATCCACAGAGAGACATATTTGTCTATGGTGGAAAATTATCTGCTTAACAAGATAAAGCCAATAAACAGAATTTCATAGATTTTGAAGCCTTTTCAGGGGGTGGGGACTGAGAGGGAAACTAGTTATCTATTGCCTTACTGTTTTCAATAGTTATTTATGTTAAATAGATGCTAAACTAGTTCAACTCACTGAAATAATAGTTTTCATTAAATAGCACTTGGATGTTTTCAAAACATTGTATATCATTTCATAGAAGAAAACATGGAGGATGATAGAGGTCAAATGACTTGCCTCAAACTACACAATAAGTGTGGAAGGCTGGATTTGAATTCAGATTTTCTGAATGTTTTATCTATTATGCCACAATTTTAACCTGCTAAATTTACCATTCTAGCTAAAAACCTTTTTTTTAAAACCCTTACCTTCCTTCTTGGAGTCAATACTGAGTATTGGCTCCAAGGTAGAAGAATTGTAAGGGTAGGCAATGGGGGTCAAGTGACTTGCCCAGGGTTCCACAGCTGTGAAGTGTCTGAGGTCAAATTTGAACCTAGGACCTCCCATCTCTAGGCCTGGCTCTCAATCCACTGAGCTACCCAGCTGCCCCCTAGCTAGAACCTTTTAACTTTACATTAGTTGTATACTCACATATCTTATTATTGCTTTTTAAAATGTGTGTATATATATTATATACATATATATGCATATATGTATCCATCTGTTTATACATTCTTACATATGCATAGAAAAAGTTGTTATTATTCAATTCATGTCTATATGAAAATAATCCAACATTTCCTTCTGGGAAGAGCAATATGTATTGTGTATGACTTTTAAAAGCTTGAGAATTTCCCCAAAACATCTGTTACCTTATATTTAAATATCTTGTGGTGAAGCAGTGATTTTCAAAAGAAGACACAAAAGTCAAAAGGGAAAGAAATGTTCCTAGAATACGATATAATTTGTGTCTCATGTCTCTATGAAGGATAGTGTTTATGGGAATTTGGAGAAAGATATATAGCATACTTGAAAGAAAACTTGAGGATCAATGTTGAATCCAAACTTCAGCGTTCTCTAGGTCATCTCAGGCAGGCATCTAACTTTTCTGGACCTCGGTTTTATTGCCTATAAAATTAGGTGAATGAATTAAATCATATCTTAGGTCTTTCTAGTTCTAAGATTCTACTAACTTAAAAGAGTATGGCCCACCCTCACCACTCCAAACTATAGATGCAAAGGTGAAGTTTGGCTTTCCATTATATGTTGTCCTCAATTTTATGGCTGCCAAGTCACTGTAAACAATATATTCAACAACTTGCTTACCCAAGCCCATCCTTATGTTTTGCGTGTTTTCCTAATGAAACTTGAAAATTTGACATCAATTAAAAAATACTAAACAAGAAATCAAGATGAGTTATCCTTGCATTATCCTTAACAGATAGGCCCAAAGATAAAAACAAAAAAAGCTATAATATTTGTATTCTAATTTTTAGTCTCGTGTTCTCTTTTTGTACATCTCTCCATTCGATATCATCTACCTTTAAAATAATATTTAAACAGATATTGAATTCTTATGCGAATACATACAAATATGTATGAAAACATAATATACATATATAAAACAAAACATATGTGTACAAAATTCACATACAAATGCACAGATGCAGTTACACACATATTGATATAAAATGGCTATGATTTCCTAGGTAACTCTTCTCTCTTTTCCTATATCAATGTATTGTAATTAATTATCTAGAGTAGCAGATCCCTATGTTCTGATAGATAATATTGTCCATACTGAAGGGCAGAAGAGAACAATATTTAGACATTTATATTCCATCATAATATTATGGACAAACAATAAGTAATAGAGCCATACACACATCTTTAGCTGAAGTTGTTAATATTTTTAATATTCAGCAATACTCAAAAAATTTTTAAGTGGGGTGTTATCTTAGAAAATAATTAAGACCCTGAATATTATTAGGAAGTGGTCATTCCACATGAAAATCATGCCAAAAATATCATAGATATGGGTATTCCCTTTAGTGGTGGATATTACAAACTTTCCATGACCTCTTTGTATGCCTTATGGCCATATTCTACTGTTATGAGGAAGAGTTTAGATAAAGGAGGTATGTCCATTGTTTTACAGAGTTTAGACAATGAAGGGATACCAAAACAGAACTAATAGAATAATTGTCATTTGGAAATAATTTTTGAATACCATGCAGGATTTTATGTTTCTTTTATTTTTATTTTTATTCTACAAGTAAGGGCTAAGGTAGAAAAAGTGGACCCTTTCTTGTCTGAGTATTCTATTGTGTATTATGTTATTGTAGTCAAGTCAATAAACACATAAAAAGTGTGTACCATGTGGCAAATTCTGTGCTAAAGACTTGAAATCAGAGTTATCTTTGCACCAAATGTTTGTATCTTTTGGGAAATGACATTTTTGGGATTGCCATGCAAACATAATTTATAAATAAATATTAGAATTAGAATAAAATTAGTATATGAGAATTGATACTATATATGTTTATATGTACATATACACATTCATATTTTATTTACTTTTTTATTTAGAATTTTTTTCCAAAAATACATGATTCATTATTGCTACCAACCCTTTTCCCTCCCCCCATAGCTGACAAGCAATTCCACTGAGATGTACATGCAACATTGTTCAAAACCTATTTCCATATTATTCATATTTTCAATTGAGTAATCTTTTAAAGCAAAAATTCCAGTCATATCCCCATCAAATCACATGATTGATCATGTTGTTCTTTTTTTCCCTGCAGGTCTACTCTCTTTCTCTGGATGTGAATAACATTCTTTCTTCATAAGTTTCTCTGGTTTGTCTTGGATCCTTGCTTTGCTGTTAGTAGAAAAGTCTATTATACTCAATTGTTCCACAATGTATCAGTTTCTGTGTACAATGTTCTGGTTGGCTTTGGGATCAGCACCATATTTATGTCATAAAAGGAATTTGGTAAGACTCCTTTTTTGCTTATTTTCTCAAATAGTTTGTATAGTATTAGGATTAGTTGTTCTTTAAATGTTTGATAGAATTCACTTGTTAATCCATCTGGCCATGGAGATTTTTTCCTAGGGAGTTCTTTGAAGGCTTGTTCAATTTCTCTTTCTGATATGGGATTATTTAAGTAATTCTATTTCCACTTCTGTTAATCTAGGCCAGTGATGGGCAAACTACTGCCTGCTGGCCAGATGCAGCCTCCTGAAATGTTCTATCCGGCCCACACAACATTATTCCTAATCTGATGAATAAAAAAGAATACAGGCTATAAGAAAAGTAAATATTTTCCTCTTTTTTCCTCTCTTTCAATTTATATCAGTGACAACATACAAATTTATTGACTTTTCCTAGATATTGGAATGTAAAATTGAGAGTGAGAGGCACTGGCTGCTGGCAACTTTGTAGCAAAAAAGTAAAACTGGCAACTAGGAAGGGGAGGGGACAAAATCACAACGGGGATTTAACTATTGCTCCTGAGGTGGGTGGAGTGGGAGCTGGAAGGGGATTTAAGCTAGTTTCCTTAACTTCTTTAAAATCCCAATTTCTAGTAGGGAATTGGACTCTCCTCCCCTTGGCCTTGTGGGATTGCAAATAAATAACTCTTTTCTTCCTCCCTCACAGCCTACAACTTCTGAGTCCACTTCAACTGGAACCCTGCTCTCTAGTTTTCCATGTTTTCCCTACCATCTGCTGTGTGCTGTGACTTCTGGGATCCTAGGGGCTGCTGCTGCCTCTGTCTCCACTCCAGATCAACAGAGCCTCCTCGCAGTAGCTACCCCCTCCACTGTGGCTAGATATCAAAACACATTTCTTGATTCAGACCTGTCTTAGCATTGTTGATTTGCTGCATATTGTGAAAAATTTTAGTCCTAAGATGTTATCTATGAAATGTAAATTTGATTCTGAGTGCCATGTTTTCAAAGATGAATGGACTTGGAAGTACTTTTTCACAGTTTTTAGGGATAAACTACTATGTCTCATCTGCAATGAAACTGTAGCAGTCTACAAAGATTTCATGACACTTCAACTCTAAGCACAAAGATGTCAAGGTTAGAGTAATGACTGAAGAAGAAAGAAAACAGAAAGCCAATCTATGCAACAAACTATCAGGTCAGCAAAGTATTTTTAAGAAAGGAAATAGTTCTCAGCAAGCAGCTACACAATCAAGTTATGTTGTAGCATACAATATTGCTAAAAGTAACAATGTTCTCTCTGATTGAGAGTTTGTTAAACATTGCATGCTCAAAGTTCCCGGTATTTTATGTCCTGACAAAAGAAAAGATTTTGAAACAATAAGCTTATCTTGGAAAACAGTGACTTCTAGAATCAAAGCAATAGATAAAAACACTATCACAGTTGGAATCAAAGATTAACCAATTTAAATCTGCTCAATTACTATGGATGAAAGCTCTGATATAAATGATACTGCATAGTTTCTTTTATTTATAAGAGGTGTTGATGAAAACTTCTGTATTACAAAGGAAATAGCATGCATGAGGTGGTTGAAGGGAACTACAACAGGGTCAGATATTTTTCATGAATTTATGGAAGGAATTTCAACTTTGAAAGTACCTATAGATGCCATATGTAGTACAACAACAGATGGAGTGAGAAATATGACAGGGAAAAAATCTGGATTTGTTGGGTTCTTTAATGAAAAATATCCAGATAACAATGTTATATTTCTACATTGCATCATACATCAAGACACCCTGTGTAAATCTGCTTTGGATAAGAAACCTGTGCTTGACGTTATTGTGAAGCTGGTTAATGCTATTCAATCTCGAGGGCTTGCTCACAATTTCAGGAGTTTATAGAATCCATGCAATCTGAGTATTCTAATTTATTGCAGTACTTGAAAGTAAGGTGGCTTAGGGCAGGACGTGTCTCCAATCAAGTTTGCAGCTAAACAGGTTACTACTGCACCCTCTAGGTATACTTCTTCTAGCTGCTATGATAATAATAACGTTTTTAAGAGTTAAAAATATTATCTTTTCATATAAGAATATATGCCATTTGATCTTAATTAAGCAAGACCTTCAATTTTTTTTCTCTTTCTTATCCACCCTTTTATGGTTGTCTTGAATTCTGTATTTAGGCATTACATTTTCTGTTTAGGTCTGGTTTTTTGTTTGTTTTTCCTGGAATGCTTGGAAACCTATTTTATTAAATGACTATACTTTCTCCTAAAAGGATATAGCCAATTTTGTTGGGTAGTTGATTCTTAGTTGTAGACCCTGTGTTCCCTTGCCTCCTGGAATATCGTATTCTTTGCCTTCTGGTCCTTTAGTGTGGATGGTGCCAGATTCTGTGTAATCCTAGTTGGTTCTCCATGATATTTGAATTGTTTCTTTCTAAGAGTTTGCAATATCTTTTTTCTTAGCCAGGGAATTCTTGAATCTGACTATGACATTCCTTGGAGTTGTCAATTTGAGATTTAATGCTAGAGGTGATCTGTGGATTCTTTCAGTCTCCATTTTACCCTTATATTCAAGGATTTCAGGAGGGCAATCTTCCTGGATAATTTCCTATAGGATGATTTCTAGGGATTTTTTGTCATTATTTTCAAATAATCTAATGATTTTTAAATTGTCTCTGCTGGATCTATTCTCCAGGTTAGTTGTTTTTTTTTAATGAGGTGTCTAATATGATCTTCATTTTTTCATTCTTTTGATTTTGTTTAAATATATCTTGTGTCCTGGAAGGTAATTAGTTCTTAATTGCCCCATTCTACTTTTTAAGGACTGAAATTCTTCCATGGCCTTTGATTCTCCTTTTCCTTTTGGTCTATTCTTCCTTTCAAGTCATTCTTCTCTTCTTCCAATTTTTTTGCAATATTTTACAGGAAGTGAAGTCTGGCTTTCAGTGTCTGTGCCTCTGTTTTCTGATGACCTACTTTGCTTTTCAGGGTACTATTTTCTTTTTGCTATTTTTTTCAACCTGTCTTATTTGATATTTTCAATTCCTTTTTGAGCTCGTCCATAGCCTGCATCCAATTATCTGTTGTTTTTTTTTTTGAGGCTTTGCTTGATATTTTCTAAATTGCATGCTTATCCAAATGTTTCTGTTCTTTGATTCTTATGCCCATAGAAGCTTCCAGTTGTAACTTTTTTTCTATCTTGTTTTCTCATTTTATTTACTTTTTTTATTTACTCTCTGTGGATTACATAGATTTGCCCCTTTGTTGATTTACTGAACCATAGTGTTTGAGCTCTTCCACCCTAAGGCCTAATATTCTCTTTTCTCATTCCGTTACTGGTATACTGGATTCAACTGGTTGAGCTACCTGCTGAGTTGGCATGTCCTGGGACACATTTTTATGGTGGTAAATGGACCAAAGGTACTCAGCCAGCCAGCCCCAACCCCCAGCCTCCTGTTCCTCCTTGCCATTTTTTCTTATAGCCCCTGGACTACATGTGGTGGGTCAGAGATGAACTCTCCTAGGTACTATCTCTGCCTGGGTCTCATACAGACACCTTGGTCTTTTTGTAGGTTTAGGCAAGGTGAATAGGAGAGGGAGTGTCTGCTGATCTTCCCCCCCACCAAAAGTTTCTCCCTGCCAGTCATTTTCAGAGTTCTGGGCCTCATGTGGTCGGTCAGAGGTGAACTCTCCAAGCTGCAATCTCTGCCCTGGAGCTTACATAGTCAGGCTGGTCTCATTTTAGGTCTCAGTGCTCTGGGTGAGGGAGGGTGCCTCTTCCTTTTCCCATGAAAATAGATGGAGAGACTTGTGACTTCTTCTTGTTGGGTTTCAGTTTCTTTTTTCTTTGAAGCACTATATAAATATTGGTTTGGAGTGGTAGTCATAGAGGTAGTCATAATTGATCCTAATCTGCCATCTTGGCTCTGCCCCCTTCTTTAGTTTTTGATAGATTTTTTTTACAATTGACACGCATTGCTTAAAACATTTATCTGTTCAGAAAATTAAACCTTTGTTTCCTCACTCATTTCATCTTTTCTCATTACAATATCAATTATAAATTTGCATTTTGCAATAACATTGTTTTTAATTTTTTTTCTGGGAATAAACAGGAAAAATTGTCAACTTGTTTCATTTAAGAGCCCTTAAATTAAGTCTTTTCTTCTCAAGCCTCATTATCAATATTTTTTTCAATTGTTCCTCAAATGGCATGATTTCAAGCATCTTCATAATGCTGATGGTCCTTGTCTTGATGGTATTCAATTCATTAGAGTTCTTCAAAAGATGCAGCTCTCTGAACTGAAGGCAGTAGTGCAGCTTTGATTTGAACAGAGCAGATGACAGAGGAATTATTATTTTCTTAGTATTGTAAACTATACCTCAATTCCTGCTATTTAAATTAACATGAGCTTTTTTGGCTTCCATATCAAATTATTGGTACATTTTGATTTTGAAATCCACTAAAATCTCCAGATCTAATTGAGATTAAATTTAGTTTGTTCATACCTCCACCATGTTGTAAAGGAAGATTTGATATTTTGAAACTAAAATTTATATTTTCCACACTAAATTTCATATATTAGGATTTTCTTTCTTGTTCTCTACCATTAAGCCATCTTTCATTCCTGACTCAGTCATTTAATATGTCAGTTAACCATCCTCCCTTTCAGATATATTATAATATAATAAGTATACCATACAAAACTTTTTTGTAACTTATTGTTAAAATTGTCAAAAATACAAGTTCAAACAGAAATTTGAAGCATTTTCCTTGAAACCTTCAAAACTAACACTAAGTTAGTAAAGAATCTAAAAATGAAATTTAATTGTATCAACATATCAATTACCATTACATTTTATGTTTCAATCAATAAAAAACTTTAGACTTAAAATTTTAACTTTTGAAGAAAGGATTCAGAGTTCACATATAGCCATTTAGAACATCTTGTAAAAATTTCAAAATATTACTTTTAAACCATATCAAATAGGAAGGATTACAAAATAAAGCAGTTATAGTGGAATATAATTATCAAACTTTTTTTTTTAGTTCAGAGGTCTCAGGTTAATGACTCCTACTTTAGAGAGTCCTTAAGTATGTACGAAACTCATATGTGTTCACATAGTAAGGGAAATAGTTACTGATGAATGAAATTGCATAATAAAGGTGCTTAGACTGATTGAAAAAATATATTCACTCCCTGATATTAATATATCTAATATCAAACCAGGTAAGTCCAACAGATTCAAGCATCTTGAGGACAAAACATCTAGTTAAACCTCTTAGAAAGGATTAATTGGTTCTGGAGGAAGTAGAGTAGTTTGACTTGGACCTCAGTCGAGTTTGGATGAAAATCATTATAGTAACTGAAGTGAATGGGCTTCACGGATAATTTTTTCCATTAATCTATTTGCTCAATTTAAAAACTACTTGTTCTTTGGTCTTTCTTATATCTCTCTATTATCTGAAGAAAATACTTTAAAAAGATTTTCAGATATCTTGCTAAAATATATGCAAGTTATTATATTAGAAGGCAAAGAAAATGAGGATAGTTCAACATGAATGACAGTTAATGAATCAATGTAGTTCTTTGTGATCATTGATTCATTTCTTAGAATTCTGCCAGAAATAAAAGTTAAAGTGCTATAATATCCTTTGTAGATCCCATTCTTTTCCTCAGTGACTAGAGCAAATGCTCAAAACTCACAGAAGTCAATGGTATCACCAAATGAGAAAGGAAGAATAGAGAGAAAAGGAGAAAAGAATAGGATTTGGGGTAGATGATGACCCACTAATGCATTCTAAGAAAGAACTGTCAGGCAGGGAGAAAATGAAGTAGCAGTTCCACGTGTCATCCAAAAGCTAGAGGGGAGAAAGTATCTAAGAAGAAAGGTCAGGCATTAATTTAAAAAAAAAAACCTACCAAGATATAAAGAAGAATAAGAACTATAAAGGGGGCATCTGGTTTTGTAATCAAGAGATCACTTGTAACATCTGAGGAAACAAAGGCTAAGGTTGTAGTATTGTTAGAGTACTTCCTTACTCTTATCAGCAGTGACTCTAAGCTACTTCTCCAGTGACAGAGAGATGAGTAAAAAGTCTAATGGCAGGTGAGGAGAAAGAACTAAATACTTTAGCATGATAACTCTGTAACAATGTTTTGGCACCCAATCCCTGAATGGAGCTGGAGCTTGTCCCTTAAATCCCTGGGCAATAAGATGACTTATGGGTACAGTGACCTGGTGTTAATGACCCCTGCCCCCTCTCTTCAGAACTGATGATCTCTGCATAATAGGTTTTGTGGTACAGACACAGGATAAAATCAACAACAATGTTTTCTGTACTTCTGCCAGATGGCAATGTTATGCATTGAGCTACTAAGTACTCCCTGTTTCTTTCTTGTAATATAATGTGGTATTTTGGAGAAAGCATTGGATTTGGAGTAAGGGAAATGAAGTTTGAATGGTTTCTCTGATATTAACTAGCTGTGTTACTTTGTGAAATTCATTAAACTTCTCTTACCCTTTATTTCCTCACCTGTAAAATGGGTATGTTGCAAAGAATATGGGTCATGAGGATGAAGGTTTAGAAGCAGGATAACAACAATATTATCAAAGTGAACTAGTAGAATCATAAGGCCTAAGAAGGATGCAACTTTAGTTTAATACCTGAGCAAGCATCAATCCTTGTACTTAGGGACACAAAGATAAAATGAAAGGACATCCCATGTCCTCAGAGACCTTACGTTTTATTGGAAAGGGGCAGTGTTAGCCAGGGAATATAGTATAAAAATAAAGAATGGTAATATTAAGAACTTAATAATAGTAATCATGTTTAATAATTATGTATTCATAATTCTTCTTTTTTTACTGGACTTCCCATTTTATCAGGGTAGATAGTTCCTTAACCAATGTAGTTTGGTACCTTCTCTGAAAGCCATCACCTTAAGAATATTACCTAAAGCACTAAGAAGGTAAATGACTTGCTGAGGGTCACACAGCCAGTTTGTGTTTGAGATAGAACTTGAACCTGTGTCTTCCTGATTCTCAGGACAGCTATTTAGTCATTGTGTCATGCTTTTTCTCTTTTTCCATTTGCATATTGTACCTTTTATTGATTTGTCACTTTTTGTTGTGTACAAGAAAAAAATTCAACTCTTTTTGGACTATATGGAATTACTCTTTCTAGTTGTTTGTCCATTAATTTATTTGTCATCAAAATAGTACTTTGCCTAATAGGATTATGTGTACAATGTGTACAGTACTTTGCAAAATTAATTTATATTGATTTTTAGTTATTGAGATAACTATTTTCTATATTTTAGTTACATATATCTTATACCTTTGAAGCCTGATACTCTGAATGTGTTGTTTAAATTTATTTCAATATTTGCAGATATCACTTGGACATAGCAACTTAAGTTTTGAAAACTCAGGGTAGCTAGGTAACTCACGGGATATGGCACTAGGCCTTGATATGGGAGGTTCTGGGTTCAAATAGAGCTATAGACACTGTGTCTTTGGAAAAGTCAATCAACACTAATTGCTTAGCCCAGTGGTTCCCAAACTTTTTTAGCCTACCGACCCCTTTACAGAAAAAATATTTCTTAGAGCCCCCTGGAAATTATGAAACTATTTCTTGAACTCAGAATAGAATGTAATACAAAAAAAGTATGACCATCATCCCCACCCCTGAATCACTGCAGCACTCACCAGGGGGCAATGGTGCCCACTTTAGGAATCACTGGCCTAGACCTTCCTCCTCTTTTGCCTTAGAAGTGAGACTTTGTAACAATTTTAAAATAAAAGGTAAGAGTTTAAAAAAGATTCCAAAGCTTTTTACAAAACTATCTCTTTGATAATTGAAATATTTTGAGGTGGATGGAATCATTGCTCCCATTTTATAGCTGACTAAATTGAAAGTTGAGGAATTTGAATAGCCTCCCAAGGCTTCTCTGTTGTCAAAGGTTCAATACAAATGCAAATTTTCCTGGTTCTCAGTCTAATACTCTATACCAGTGATGGGCAAACTACTACTCACAGGCGATATGTAGCCCCCTGAAATGTTCTATCTGGCTGGCCAGGAGACATTATTGCTAATCCAATGAATACAATGAGTAGGATATAATACAATGAAACTTCGAAAGAGTTGCCTTAGAAATAGACTGACAGAGGAGCATTTCCTTTTCTTTCACCCCCTCTTTAAAATGTTTGCCCATCACTGCTCTGTACCCATGTTGGTGAACCCATAGCTCGCAATCTGGAGGGGACTGTTTCCCTTCCTCTCTTCACACACACCTGAAGACATTTCTCACATCACTCACCCTTCTGCCCAGCAGCCCAAGTGGCATGCTTCCTCCCTCTCCTGCTGGGATAAGGTGGAGAGGGGGGTTCACATGCAGCATGAGGGTTGCAATTTGGGCACTCAGTCTCCAAAAGGTTTACCATCGCTGCTCTATACACTATACCACCTTGTCCATTTACAATCATTTGAAGATAGAGATAAAGGACACTAATAATCAAAGTGATAAGAAAAGACTTCCAGTAGAGCAGGATTTCTTAATCTGGGGCCTACAGACCACTAGAGCATACATGAATAAATAGAAGAGGGTTTATGTACTTGGATGGGAGCAAATACATAGTTTTATTTTACCAAACATTTTATTTCTTTTGTAATTATTATTAATTTAAAGTCATATTCTGTGAAGAGGTCTTTTGGTTTTAGAACACTGTCAGAGGGATCAATAACCCATGTTATAGCAGGTTGAAGACTTTCAGGACCTCATAGGACTTTAGGAATTCTAAGAGGAAAAGTACATTCAGAGCAAGTCAAAACGTCATCCTTTTATGTCATTGGTCCTACTTAAAAAAAAAAAAAAGATGAACAACAAAAACACATTCTAGGTATGAGCATTGTTTCTGCTAATATGTAGGAAAAGTAGATTGACTAGCAGGTAGGTAGTATAATACACTAAGTTGCACTTTAATTTGAAGTCCCAAAAGGGATTGCTACATGAAATAACTTTGGCAATATGGACAAGAGCGGATGATAACTAACTTTAAAAGCCCCAATTAGGAGATTGTGTTTTATAGAGGAAAAATTTGACTCTATATTCTATCAGTTTGATTCCCTCAGTTATTCTTCTGCATCTCATGGTTTGGATGTCTTGTTGATCTCATCTGCCTACATCATGTGAATTCTCTTCAGGCCTCACCATCATTGTTATAGAAAGAAATGGCTGCCTCTAAGTGGTATTGGGCAGTCTTCCATGTTGTCTCCTTAATTTAGATATTAACTTCAGGTATGAAAGCTTATAAAGTATTTATGCTAAATTATTCAACAAACTATGCTCTGGATTCCCTTATCTTTTATGGCAGTGATATTTTCAAATCACTCCTGCAGTCTTATCTCCCTAACCGGATCCATAATCCCTAATTAAAGTGTTCTCTTAAAATAGACTCAACAACTTCCCACATAGCAGATGCCAGGATCAAGGGGGAGGGGGAGAAGAGCTAGGAGGCTTTTATTAAAAGAAAAGAAAGAAATTACTGAGTGTTTACCACTACTTCTGATTCAAAGGAATCCAACTAAATTCCAAGGAATACCTAAACCTGCCAGGGAAGAAGATTTTTGTTTGCTTTCTTTGACACCTATACTGAATTATATTCTTATTTCCATGCAAGACAACATTTCAAGAGAGCCATATAAAGAAGTTAAAGTAAACACAAACATTTCCAGGGGGCAGGGATAGCAATTTCAGCCAGTTGCACAAAACTGTAGCAATAACCCTTTTCAAATTTTATGTGATATTTCGATATATGTTGTTATATCTTACGTTTCCAAATCTATGAGAGAATGACTATATTGAAGTTATTCTATGTGATTAAATGAAATACTCTTCACATTTTTTTCTGTATTTGTGTGTGTGTTTAGTAGTCCAGACACATAAAATTCTTGAAACTAGAATACTACTTAAAATTTCTACTAATTATAAATACAATTCATAACAATAGCCCAAATACAAATAATGACATAACATATAAAATTCTAGTTTATGCTCATGTTACTTCTTTCACTTGAAACACTTTCTGTGCTGTATTTTATGTCTTTTGAAATTCTACACTCTTTTATGGCTAAACTTCTGGTCCCCTTCTCTAAAGTCATCCATAGCTCCAAGTTCCTATGGATCTTTCTCTACTTAGAATTTCTGAGTTTATCATTCAAATTATACAATTTAATGGTATGAATAAATTCTGACTTATAAGGATTTTCAATTTTGATTTCTATCTTGGACTTTTCTACTCAACTAGACCTTCAACTTCTCGAAAGCACCCTCATAATCTCTCTGAGATATGAGACTTCCGTGACCATCTAGTCTAATTCATGGTGTCCCACACAATGGTGACAGAAGTAGTGACACAGACTTTGCTCAGATATATCTCAGAGGGGTTCGGGAATCCCACTCTCTCTAAGATGACATATTTAAATTTAGATACCTCTAATGGGAATTTATCCTCTTTACCTCAAACCTAAAATCTTCTCATTACAATTTTGGTTCATTGGTTCTGTCTCTGCCAAACAGAACAAATTAAATCACAGATTCATGTGGCAGCTTATTAAAAATTGATTTCATGTCAAAAACATACCCACATTCAGACTTCTTGAAGCTAAACACCCTCTTTTAGTTCAATTATAATGCATGGCATATGCATGGACCCTACCAGATAGCACAGACTCAAGGTCCTTGCCCTTGACTGGACATTATGTTTAATAAACCTATTTACTAAAAATTGTACCTCCAAATAGAAAATAATATCTCAGATTTGATCTAAGTAGGGTACAATATCTTTATCTTCTTGCATTGATCTCCCTCTTCTCATATCTCTAAAACCACTTGCCAAGTCTTCTCAATTACTGCCAATAAAATCTTGACCAAGTAAATCTCTTTTTCATGACTACAGTTCAGGTACCACCCCTTTCTATTCTTACAATAAACTTTCATTGTTTTAATCCCTACTTCCTATAATAGTCTCTTGGATAAAGGAAGTATTTACTATATGTTTGTTGGTTTAGATTATTCTCTACCTAATTTCAGTGCAATGTTTTGTGCATATTAGGCACTCTGTAAGTTATAATTGATTTCCTGATGTTATTTTTGTTGGGCAGTTATTTCAATCATGTCTAACTATCTGTGACACCATTTTAAAGGGTTTTTGGCAAAGATATTGGAGTGGTTTGCCATTTCCTCCTCTAGATCACTTTAAAGATGAGGAAACTGAAACAAATAGGATTAAGTGATTTACCCAGAGTCACATAGCCAGGAAGTGACTGAGGCTAGATTTGAATTCAAAGCCACCTGCCTCCAGAATACTCTGCCATATAATTGCCCTTATATTATATTATATCTTCAGAGAATCATAAATTTAGCTTTAAAGGAAGCTTTAGGGAGAATTTAGTCCAACATTCTCTTACATTACAGACAAAGATACAGAGACCCAGAATAAGTAAGTGAATTATTCAACATAGAAAAAGAAATAAGCACAATGTGATCATTTGAATACACATAGATACTCTGATGTCAAAATCAATTCTTACTTGGAATAGATTGAATTACAATCCAAAATTTATAAGGTTTCAAGTTAAGAAACTGAGGGCATTAAATTACATTCAGTAACATATCTCAACTCATTATGAAAAGTTGAGGAATATCATTTGTCTTTCATTACCCTCTTACCCCAATTCACGCACAAGAACAAAATAAAGACCTGGAAAACCCCTACTTATAGCACTCTATATTACCCACATTCTTTTCAAGTAGTCAAAGAAATTAGCTTGGGTCAAATGTCTAAAGAAAGCAGGTAAGTAGCATTTAATATAGATGATAAATTTAGGCAAGCAATTGACTCTGACCTTCTAAAGGTTATTCAATTCAACAGTTATTAAGCATTCCAGTATATGCTAGTTCTTCTGGATACAAAGATAAAAATGACAAAGGTTTTGTATTCACTGATTTTACAATATAATGGGGAAGGGCCAAGGAAAAGAGACATGCACAATCCCATATGATAAAGAGAAACTGATTAATATAAAAAAGCAATTTGCTCATTGTGCTCAGGGAAGAAGAGTGGAAGTGATGAAGGAGAGATTACCTTTAGCTCAGTGTATTAAAGGTCAGACAAATCCTCTACAAGGCAATGGCAACTGAGTTTGAGTATATGTGGAACAGAAGGATGTCAACAGGTAGAAATGAAAGTGGACTGGAGTCTGTAACTCTCCATTCTGTTAATGACATCAAGAAGAGATGAACATTTCTGAGCTATAAATTATACCACGTAAAAAAGAAGAAGCAATTTAATCCCTTTCCCCATCCTCTGCTATTTGTGAAAGGCAATGAGCCACTCTTGACCTTTGGGTAGAGAGGGGTCTTGGATATTCTCTTGCTCAGAGCTGACCTGAAGTCTACAATCCATACCCCTGAAGTTGCTAAGTGATTAATAACAACGCCAATGTTCTACTCTCCTCTTGGGTTGACACAAAGCCTTGAACATATATCAGAATGGTGACTCAAAAGAATAGAATGATAACTCTTTAACACTTCAGGGGTATTTTTAAACCCTAATAGGGAGAAAGAGTCTTGTTATATGGGATTTGACTTATCTTTGCAGAGTGTGAGTTGAAATGACAAATCTTCTTCCCCAAGCTTAGAAGAGGAACAAATAGAAAGCAGAGAATAGATATAGGAGATATTGTGGAAAGGGTAATAACAGTTCTTCAAAAAATGATAGTGTGCAAAGGCATAAGGGAGAAGAACACATGATGATTCTTAAGTTTAGAATGGACTGTGGATTGAACTTTGAACTGACTCAACCATTCTAGAAAGCAATTGGGAACAACTATTTTCCAAAAGGTATTTAAGTATGCATATTTCTTGGCCTAGAAGAATATCACATACATACATACAAATGCACATATATGCATAAACTTATAGATAGATGCAAATATACATATGTGTATACATATAACAAAACAATGTTTATACCCATTATACCTATATATATGTATATATATATATAATATTATATTTGTAAAAGCTTTGTCTTTACAGTATTGAATTGAAAGTAATGGCATCCATTTTTAACAATAATAACAAATTATTTAAATAGTAAAAATTCAAATCTGGCCTCAGCCACTTATTAGTTGTGTGACTGTTAGGTTGATCTTAACAGAGATGTTTGGGAAGTTGAAGAGATGGCCTGAAATTAGAAAGCTGCAGGACTCACTCCTCCCCCACACACAGGCTTGAGTTAGTAGGGAGGGGTAGGTACTCCTTACTCTCACCCCTCCCACCTAGCAATTGGAAATCAGTTGGAAATGGAGGCAGGACTGATGTCTTCTGGCAAGGCTCAGCTAGGCAAATCTCTAATGATGTTCACTTTCTCAACTTATATTCCCCACAGGTTTGACTGAGGGACAATAGGAGAAGCTTGATGTTGTTATCAGGGACAGATGAATCTAACTTGTATGGGCTGGACAGCTGAAGGAAACCTAGCTGAAGTTGGATGTAAGTATCCCCAGAATAATAAACAGGCACTGCTCCCAAAAGATGAAGTTTATACTGATAGAAGAAGAATGGAAGTC
This sequence comes from Gracilinanus agilis, assembly GCF_016433145.1. NCBI lineage: Eukaryota > Metazoa > Chordata > Mammalia > Didelphimorphia > Didelphidae > Gracilinanus > Gracilinanus agilis. The sequence goes on from NC_058131.1 coordinate 704,105,037, forward strand.
AGGGAAGGGGTATCAAGGATTTGGATAAGATCTGGGAATCCCTGAACTGTTAGGTAGAAACTGCTCCTCCCCCCAAGGAGGGAGTGGCAGACTTTTAGCTAGCTTGCCCTCAAACCTGTAATTATCACTTCTAATATCTAAAAGAAGAGTCTACAACCTTTTTGGCCCTGAGAGCCATAAAGGCCACATTTTTAAAAATGTAATTTCATGAGAGCCGTGCAGTGCTGCTCCTGTAACAGTGCCTGAAAAAAAATGGACTTTATGGCTCCTGCAGAAAGAGCCATATCTGGCCCTCAAAAGAGCCAGATATGGCTCAAGAGCCATATGTTGCTGACCCCTGATCTAAAATAACTAAATCAATTGTGCTGTTGCTAGAAAGGTCTAGTTCAGCTAAACAAGCAAACCACTGAGCTGAACCAAGATGATTCTTGCCCCAGATGGCCTCCAAAGCAATCCCAAAACCAGGAACAGCAAATAGCATGACATGCTCACTTCAACCCCCAGGAATCAACTGTTTAACTGCTTTCAAACTGTTGCCTCACCCAGAGTTCTCCAGGAGGGGGTCCCATGGAATTCTGGGTGAGGTTTGACCCTGTATCTTGCACAAATTCCACCCTGCCATTTTCCATGTTGCAATGACTGAACAAGTTATTTTGTCCTATTTGTCTCTGTTTCCTCATCTATAAAATAAAGGGGAGAAAGAAATGGCAAGCCATTCCAGTAACTTTGCCAAGAAAAACCCCACATATTGGTCATAAAGAGCTATTCATGAATGAAAATGACTGAACAACTCACCTAGTATGAAAAGAAGTAACTAAAGGTATAGATTAACATATTTTCATATAGCCAACATAAGTATTTGTTTTGGTTTTCTGTGCATATTTCCTACAATAATTCTGTAGTTTCTTGCTGTTTTAAAAATCATTGAAGGAGAGAGAAGGCAGGGAGCAGAGAAAAGGAAGGAAGGAAGGAAGGAAGGAAGGAAGGAAGGAAGGAAGGAAGGAACATTACTGAAATGCACATATGAGCACAGAAGGAAAACAAAGTGAAATTAGGCAAAAAGAAAGACAATGTTACAGGTTGGATTTATTATCTACTTAAAAATAAAAGAAAAAATGTTAATAATAAAGATTCATGGTATCATTCACAATTATCTTTTTCTGTCCTAATATATATATATATATATATATATATATATATATATATATGTGTGTGTGTGTGTGTGTGTGTATACTCATTTAGTTGATGTTTAAGTTCAGAATAACAGGAATGATAAGGAAAACAAAATAAACCAACACAGAAAGTGATTGCAAGTCCAGAGTAAAATAGTGATAAGGGAGTTGAGGTGTTTTTAGTTCAGAGCAACTTGATTTGGGATTCTCAGTTCAAGGAGGCATATTGATCCACCAACTCTGCAATGTGAGTGATACAGACTTAGATGAGATCGGCAGAGTCAATACTTGAAAAGGGACCATAAAAGCTGCTGTCGTATATTTGAATGTTATGTCTCCTAGATGAAAGATTAGATAGACATTGCTTGGCTTCAAAGAGTGGAATCAGGAATGGACAGCAGAAATTTCAAGGAGACAATTTTAGTTCAAGTGTAATAAAGCAGGCATGTAGGTGCACAGGTATGTGTGCACACACACATATAGAAACAAAACTCCTATCAAGAGCACTATCCAGCAATAGAGTGCAATACACTGGGAGATGGTAGATCCCCTGCCCTATTCCCACCTGCACATTTTTAGGCATGCCGTGAGTGAGCACTTTGGGAAAATTTGGTAGCAGGAACAATTTTTGACATATGAGTTGAATTAATACATATCTAATTCTAAAATCTTTTCAATAAAAGAGAAAACACTGTAAGGATCAAAGGAAGATGAAGAAATGATTAAAGACAAAGAGAAAGAATGGGCAGAATGTTGGGTTCAATGATCCTTCCTTAATGTCTCCCCTTAGAAAATATAATCTCCTAAAACACAATGATTACTTTACTATTTTCTCTTTCTCTTCAGTAACTAATCCAGTTCCTAAACACAATAGGTACTTAAATGCTTGTCCATTTGGTTGACTGCTGTCCATAATTTTGTGTCTAGTAGGGGAAAGTTTCTTCTGTCAGTAAATCTTGTGTTTACTCACTGCAGTCTACCAGTCAAAGAAGATGAGGGGAGAATTTTTGTTTTCATTTTTGTTTGCCACCATTTCCATCTTAGCTATTTTTTTCTTGGATTTTCTTATCTACAGACTTTACTTACCTAAGTTAAGACATGATGAGTGGAAAACATTCAATAATTCTCCTATTAGTGATCTTGACTTCACTATTTACCTTTCTCCCCTTCAGTCTACACAAGCTCTTCATAGTCATATAATAGCAGCATATTCTATTATCATCATTATTTTTATTCATATCTTAGAGTTGAAGAAACCAATGAAATCAGATATTAAGTGACTTTTCCAGAATCACATAGCTATCAAGTTGACCTAGGATGTATTTGAACTCAGTCATGCCCTAATCAATGCACCACTTAGCTGCTCTTCCTCATTTTGAGATCAGTTATCTATTGATTCTGTACTATTGTCTCTTCATATATTTATCATTTACACTTTGCCTCTCCAGCTATGCTCAAAAACCCTAACCTTGTTGCTATTGAAGACACTTGACAGATGGTGAAAATTTTGCAAGGTGATGGATTTCTCTGAACATATAGACCATTAGCTTAAAAAAAGGGAAAGTGTAATTTCTCATTTATGCTCTGCATATATTTTATTATTTCTACTCCACTTTCTTTGATCTAGCATTGGGAAAATGTGTCCTGGGGGTGTATTGTAAGAATGATGCATCATTATTACTATTAATAATGGTATTGTGCTTTAGATTTATGTTGTGAGGTTTCTCTGGAGAAAAGTGTTTCATCAACTCACTCTTGGTAACCATGCACTTCAGCTGTGGGTAATTTGAATGGATCTATACACAATGGATAGATCATTTAGTCCCTCTGTTCCTTAATATCTACAAAAATAAAATTCTCCCCAGAGAGTTCCTGAATGGATCTGAGTTATCATCAACTTGGGACTTTCTTCCTTTGATGCAGAACAGAGCAAATCCACACTCCCTCATCCTGTTTGAGATGTCGGTGACAGGACTTGAATGAAGATCTTTCTGACTCAGGGTTAGCTCTTTATATTCACTACATCATGCCAAAAATTAATAATATATGCCAGGGTTAGGTGGAGGTAGGAAGTTGATGTCCCTAGTGACTGGAGTATTGTGAAAGTGATTGAGGTGAATTTTGGAGGCTTTCCAGAATTCTAAGAGGGAAATTTTAGAAGGAAAAAAATGCAGTCATGGAAGATGGCCCAAAAAAACCGAGATATTTGAAATATTGTGTTAGAGGTGCACCTAATTTGGATGAATGGTGATGTTTGGGAAGGTGAATAATATTTATAGTGGCAAAGGTAGCCTAGAGCTGAGTTCCGATCATTCTAGGATTTATTTTTCTCAGTCACTTGAAGAACAAATGGCACTATGAATGAATAGCTATTTATTCACAGACTTAGAGATCTGTGCATTCATCAATATTGGCACCCCCCCCCAAACAACACAGATGGTGAAACCTCCATGGTTTTATTCTTCATTAATAGCTAGTATTTTTAGAGCACTTAAGTTCTGCAAAGTGTATTACAAATATGATTTCATTTTATCCTCAAAACAACTCTGGAAGGTAAGTGTTACTATTAAACTTATTTTTACAAATTAGTAAACTAAGACAGATAGAAGTTAAATGAATTGCCTGAAGATTCACAGCTTGCAAATATTTGGTTTTAATATTTAGGCTTTCTTGAACCCAAACCAAGAACTTTATCCACCTGAGCCCCAGCTATATTCTGTGATCAAATAAATGATTTTTTTTAGTTTTTTCATGATGAGATTCTCTGGTTATATAGTTCCTGTCAAGTGACAGCTGATTTCTGGCTCTGAATCCCATTCAACTCAGGTGGGCAGCTTGGCTCACTGGTAAGAGAGTTGAACTTAGAATCAAGGAATATGAGAGAGAATCTGAAATCTTCCAATTATTGCCCTTAGGACTATGAGAAAGTAATTTCACCTTTCAGGATCTCAGTTTTATCATCTGTAAAATGAAGGGCTTAGAATCAATTGCTTAAAATGATCCTTCTAATTTTAAATATATCATTTGATATTTTGCATTACCTCCCTTGGTAGAATGTGAGTTCTCTAAGAGCAGGGATTTTCTATTTTTTTTTTCATTTTCACCCTGAATGTTTTGTATTAGATTAGTATACAGTGAAATTTAATTTTTTATGATTCACTCATTCTTTCATTCAATCATCCATCTATTAACCCATCCAAATATACATTTCTTCATTCATATTATGACCTATGAAAGTTTAAACTCTTTTTAGCATAGTAATTGAGTATAAACATCATCTCCATATCATGTTAATGTTGTAGAGTAGGGTAGAATAGTTAGATAATGCAAACAATTGAAAAACTGGCATTAAAGGATTTAAGTGCAAACTCTGTTTCATAGGCTACCTCCTCTCAAACTATAAATAAATCATTTAACTTTTCTTAACCTCAGTTTC
>NC_058131.1:704111202-704147633 GCF_016433145.1 Gracilinanus agilis
ATATATATATATATATATATATATATATATATATATATATATACTCATTTAGTTGATGTTTAAGTTCAGAATAACAGGAATGATAAGGAAAACAAAATAAACCAACACAGAAAGTGATTGCAAGTCCAGAGTAAAATAGTGATAAGGCAGTTGAGGTGTTTTTAGTTCAGAGCAACTTGATTTGGGATTCTCAGTTCAAGGAGGCATATTGATCCACCAACTCTGCAATGTGAGTGATACAGACTTAGATGAGATCGGCAGAGTCAATACTTGAAAAGGGACCATAAAAGCTGCTGTCATATATTTGAATGTTATGTCTCCTAGATGAAAGATTAGATAGACATTGCTTGGCTTCAAAGAGTGGAATCAGGAATGGACAGCAGAAATTTCAAGGAGACAATTTTAGTTCAAGTGTAATAAAGCAGGCATGTAGGTGCACAGGTATGTGTGCACACACACATATAGAAACAAAACTCCTATCAAGAGCACTATCCAGCAATAGAGTGCAATACACTGGGAGATGGTAGATCCCCTGCCCTATTCCCACCTGCACATTTTTAGGCATGCCGTGAGTAAGCACTTTGGGAAAATTTGGTAGCAGGAACAATTTTTGACATATGAGTTGAATTAATACATATCTAATTCTAAAATCTTTTCAATAAAAGAGAAAACACTGTAAGGATCAAAGGAAGATGAAGAAATGATTAAAGACAAAGAGAAAGAATGGGCAGAATGTTGGGTTCAATGATCCTTCCTTAATGTCTCCCCTTAGAAAATATAATCTCCTAAAACACAATGATTACTTTACTATTTTCTCTTTCTCTTCAGTAACTAATCCAGTTCCTAAACACAATAGGTACTTAAATGCTTGTCCATTTGGTTGACTGCTGTCCATAATTTTGTGTCTAGTAGGGGAAAGTTTCTTCTGTCAGTAAATCTTGTGTTTACTCACTGCAGTCTACCAGTCAAAGAAGATGAGGGGAGAATTTTTTTTTTCATTTTTGTTTGCCACCATTTCCATCTTAGCTATTTTTTTCTTGGATTTTCTTATCTACAGACTTTACTTACCTAAGTTAAGACATGATGAGTGGAAAACATTCAATAATTCTCCTATTAGTGATCTTGACTTCACTATTTACCTTTCTCCCCTTCAGTCTACACAAGCTCTTCATAGTCATATAATAGCAGCATATTCTATTATCATCATTATTTTTATTCATATCTTAGAGTTGAAGAAACCAATGAAATCAGATATTAAGTGACTTTTCCAGAATCACATAGCTATCAAGTTGACCTAGGATGTATTTGAACTCAGTCATGCCCTAATCAATGCACCACTTAGCTGCTCTTCCTCATTTTGAGATCAGTTATCTATTGATTCTGTACTATTGTCTCTTCATATATTTATCATTTACACTTTGCCTCTCCAGCTATGCTCAAAAACCCTAACCTTGTTGCTATTGAAGACACTTGACAGATGGTGAAAATTTTGCAAGGTGATGGATTTCTCTGAACATATAGACCATTAGCTTAAAAAAAGGGAAAGTGTAATTTCTCATTTATGCTCTGCATATATTTTATTATTTCTACTCCACTTTCTTTGATCTAGCATTGGGAAAATGTGTCCTGGGGGTGTATTGTAAGAATGATGCATCATTATTACTATTAATAATGGTATTGTGCTTTAGATTTATGTTGTGAGGTTTCTCTGGAGAAAAGTGTTTCATCAACTCACTCTTGGTAACCATGCACTTCAGCTGTGGGTAATTTGAATGGATCTGTACACAATGGATAGATCATTTAGTCCCTCTGTTCCTTAATATCTACAAAAATAAAATTCTCCCCAGAGAGTTCCTGAATGGATCTGAGTTATCATCAACTTGGGACTTTCTTCCTTTGATGCAGAACAGAGCAAATCCACACTCCCTCATCCTGTTTGAGATGTCGGTGACAGGACTTGAATGAAGATCTTTCTGACTCAGGGTTAGCTCTTTATATTCACTACATCATGCCAAAAATTAATAATATATGCCAGGGTTAGGTGGAGGTAGGAAGTTGATGTCCCTAGTGACTGGAGTATTGTGAAAGTGATTGAGGTGAATTTTGGAGGCTTTCCAGAATTCTAAGAGGGAAATTTTAGAAGGAAAAAAATGCAGTCATGGAAGATGGCCCAAAAAAACCATCGAGATATTTGAAATATTGTGTTAGAGGTGCACCTAATTTGGATGAATGGTGGTGTTTGGGAAGGTGAATAATATTTATAGTGGCAAAGGTAGCCTAGAGCTGAGTTCCGATCATTCTAGGATTTATTTTTCTCAGTCACTTGAAGAACAAATGGCACTATGAATGAATAGCTATTTATTCACAGACTTAGAGATCTGTGCATTCATCAATATTGGCACCCCCCCCCAAACAACACAGATGGTGAAACCTCCATGGTTTTATTCTTCATTAATAGCTAGTATTTTTAGAGCACTTAAGTTCTGCAAAGTGTATTACAAATATGATTTCATTTTATCCTCAAAACAACTCTGGAAGGTAAGTGTTACTATTAAACTTATTTTTACAAATTAGTAAACTAAGACAGATAGAAGTTAAATGAATTGCCTGAAGATTCACAGCTTGCAAATATTTGGTTTTAATATTTAGGCTTTCTTGAACCCAAACCAAGAACTTTATCCACCTGAGCCCCAGCTATATTCTGTGATCAAATAAATGATTTTTTTTAGTTTTTTCATGATGAGATTCTCTGGTTATATAGTTCCTGTCAAGTGACAGCTGATTTCTGGCTCTGAATCCCATTCAACTCAGGTGGGCAGCTTGGCTCACTGGTAAGAGAGTTGAACTTAGAATCAAGGAATATGAGAGAGAATCTGAAATCTTCCAATTATTGCCCTTAGGACTATGAGAAAGTAATTTCACCTTTCAGGATCTCAGTTTTATCATCTGTAAAATGAAGGGCTTAGAATCAATTGCTTAAAATGATCCTTCTAATTTTAAATATATCATTTGATATTTTGCATTACCTCCCTTGGTAGAATGTGAGTTCTCTAAGAGCAGGGATTTTCTATTTTTTTTTCATTTTCACCCTGAATGTTTTGTATTAGATTAGTATACAGTGAAATTTAATTTTTTATGATTCACTCATTCTTTCATTCAATCATCCATCTATTAACCCATCCAAATATACATTTCTTCATTCATATTATGACCTATGAAAGTTTAAACTCTTTTTAGCATAGTAATTGAGTATAAACATCATCTCCATATCATGTTAATGTTGTAGAGTAGGGTAGAATAGTTAGATAATGCAAACAATTGAAAAACTGGCATTAAAGGATTTAAGTGCAAACTCTGTTTCATAGGCTACCTCCTCTCAAACTATAAATAAATCATTTAACTTTTCTTAACCTCAGTTTCCTCACATAAAAAATAGATAAGGAACACTTCCTGGTTAATATGGCTTCAGAATAGAAGCAGGGTGCTTAATCTCTCCTAACCCACCTACACATGACACATCAAAAGGACACAAAAACCAAATCCAGATGAACGAAGGGACCCCACAATAGAAAACAGTATTGAAGGTATGTGGGATTTGGGCACTTCCATGCTATAAGGGGGTGAAATAGATCTCACAACCTCACCCCATCTACCATGCCAGAGCCACTCCACAAGAGTTAGAGCAAGCTTGGGACATTCATTACGTTTTTGGCAGGTACCTGGGATCACCAATGGATGGCTCTTGAGAACAGCAAGACTTAAGAACCCAAGAGGAAAAGGAACTTGGACTTTTAATGCAGACCTTGAGCACAGACCTTGGGCAAGGGACCTAGCACAGAGGGGTGTCTGACTGTGGAATCAGAGAGCTGAGACTCTTAAAGGAGCCTTGGGCAAAGGAGCAAGCAAGTGGGCCACCAGGAGGTTTGACCCTGAGAACAGCTAGATTTGAGAACCCAGGAGTCTAAAGAGCACAGACCTTGGACAGAAGGATAAAGCTGGGAGGGGCAACACTGTGCTGTGACTCAAGCAAAAACTTCTCCACATCTTGATAGACAGAAAGCCTGCCTGCCTCACCTAGACTTCTGACTGAGAAAGAAAAACAGCATAATAATAATGGCAAGCAATACCCAAGAACTACCCATGAGAAAGAAAAAGAAGAAAGCTTTAACACTTGACAGCTTTAACACAGAAAAAAACTCAGACAACAGCACAGACAGCAGAGGAAGACAAACAAGTAATCACATTAAAACCTTCCCCAAAAAATAAAAATTGCTCACAATCTCTTGAAGAGTTCAAATCTGAGATCATGAGGAAAATGGAAGAGATTTGGCAAGAAAAGTGGGAAATAGCTCAAAAGGAAATTAATAGTTTAAAAGATAGAAACTCTCAATTGGAAAAAATTCCCTCAAATCAAAAGAATTGATAAGCAAATTGGAGGCCAAAATTAAACAGCTGGAAAACAGGATAGACCAAACCAAAAAGGAAAATCAAAAGATTGTAGCATAAAGCCAGTCTCTAAAGACAAGAATTGGGTAATTAGAAGTCAAGGAACTTGGAAGACAACAAGAACTATTAAAGCAAAGTCAAAAGACTGACAAAATAGAAGGAAACATGAAATATTTCACTGAGAGGATGACAGATCAAGAAAACAAGTGTGGAAGAGACAATCTGAGAATCATTGGTCTTTCTGAAAAATCAGAAATCAATAGAAATTTAGACACCATAACACAAGAAATTATCCAAGAAAACTGCCCTGAAGTTCTACAACAAGAGGGCAATATAGACATTGAAGGAATACATAGATCACCCTCTACACTAGACCCGGAAAAGACAACCCCTAGGATTATAATAGCCAAATTCAAGGGCTTCCAAGTAAAAGAAAAAATTTTACAAGAAGCCAGAAAGAGACAATTCAGATATCAAGAAGCACCAATCAGGATCACACAGGATCTGGCAGCCTCCACTCTAAAAGACCACAAGGCTTAGAATATGATAATCAGAAATGCAAGAGAACTAGGTCTACAACCAAGGATCAACTACCCATTAAAACTGACTATATACTTCCAGGGGAAAGTATGGGCATTCAACAAGATAGAAGATTTCCAAGTATTTGCACACAAAAGACCAGAACTAAATGGAAAGTTTGATATCCAAACACAAAAAACAAGAGAAACATTAAAAGGTAAGTAAGAAAGAGAAGGAAAAGAAATAAAACTCTTATTTTTAAATTTTCTTCTTTAAAGGCTTCAATAAGATCAAACTATTTGTATTCCTATATGGAGAAATATTATGTGTAATTTTCAAAAACTGCATTCACTATTATAGGAATTAGAAGATTTATTCATAGGGAGAGGTTGGAGTACTAAATGGTCTAATATAATATGGGAAAAAGTGGGGGGGATAGTAGATGGCACCAAGAGAAACTTGAATGAATAAGAAAAATGGGATATTCTATACCACACAAAGAGGGCATGGGAAGGGGAGGGAATGAATACTATTATTAGAAGGAGAAGAAGAGAGCATTAATTGGTAATATTTAAACCTTACTCCCAGCAGAATTAATCCTGAGAGGAAAGAGTAGCTATGTCCATTGGGATATAGAATCCTATATAACCCTACTGAGAAAGACAGAAGGGATAAATCAAGTGGAGCAGGGAGGTGGGGGGGGGGGGCTAAAAAAGGGAGAGGAGGAAATTGGGGAGGGAATTTATTATTACTTAAAATATAAAAAGAAGGGAATAAAAAGGGATGGGGTGGAAAGGGAAGTAAAATAAAGTAGGGGATAAGGGGGGTTGACTTAAAATAAACCACTGGTTTAAAAGAGAATAGCATAAGAAGAAGGGGCAGAAGTAGGAGATGATATCAAAATGTTGGGGAACACACAGCTGATAACTCATCCATAAAAGAGAAGCAAATAGTAGAGTGGATTAGAAACCAAAATCCTACCATATGGGGTCTACAAGAAACACACATGAGGCAGGTAGACATAGATAGGTTTAAGGTCAAAGGCTGGAGCAAAATCTATTGGACTTCAACTGATAAAAAGAAGGGAGGAGTAGACATTATGATATCTGATAAAGCCACAGTAAAAATCGATCTCATTAAAAGAGACCAGGAAGGTAATTACATCCTGATTAAAGGGAATATAGACAATAAGGAAATAACAGAACTCAGCATATATGCACCCAATGGGATAACATCCAAATTTCTAAAGGAGAAACTGGCAGAGGTCAAGAAGGAAATAGACAGCAAAACTATTCTAGTGGGGGACTTGAACCTCCCACTATTAGATCTAGATAAATCAAACCAAAAAATAAATAAGAAAGAGGTAAGAGAGGTGAATGAAATCCTAGAAAATTTATAGTTAATAGATATGAGGAGGAAAATAAATAGGGACAAAAAGGAATATACCTTCTTTTCAGCTGCACATGGTACATTCACAAAGACTGACCATATACTAGGGCATAGAAACATGACAAATAAATGTAAAAGAGAAGAAATAATAAATGTAAACTTTTCAGATCATAATGCAACAAAAATAATAATTGGTAAGGGCACAGGGACAGGAAATCTAAAATTAAGAGGAAATTAAATTATATGATTCTCCAAAATCAGTTAGTTAAAGAACAAATCATAGAAACAATTAATAATTTCATTGAAGAGATTGACAATGATGAGACATCCTACCAAAATCTGCAGGATGCAGCTAAAGCCATATTCAGGGGGAAATTTACATCGTTGATTGAATATATTAACAAATTTGGGAGGGCAAAGATCAATGAACTGGGAATGAAAATTTAAAAAAAAAAACTAGAAAGGGAAAAAATTTAAATCCCCAGGTAAAAACTAAATATGAGATTATAAAAATTAAAGGAGAAATTGATAATATTGAAAGTAAAAGAACTATTGAATTAATAAAAAAGACTAGAAGCTGGTACTTTGAAAAAACAAATAAAATTGACAAAGTACTGGTCAATATAATTAATAAAGGAAAAAAGAAAACCAAATTATCAGTATCAAAGATGAAAAGAGAAACTTCACCTATAATGAAGAGAAAATCAAGGCAATCATTAGAAACTATTTTGCCCAATTATATGGCAATAAATGTAGTAATCTAGGTGATATGGATGAATATTTACAAAAATATAAATTGTGTAGATTCACAGCAGAAGAAATAGAATGCTTAAATTATCCCATATCAGAAAAAGAATTTGAATAAGCCATCAAAGAACTCCCTAAGAAAAAATCCCCAAGACCACATGGATTCACAAGTGAATTCTATCAAACCTTCAAAGAACATCTAATCCCAAATACTATACAAACTATTTGACATAATAAGTAAAGAAGAAGTTCTACCAAACTCCTTTTATGACACAAATATGGTATTGATCTCAAAGCCAGGTAGATCAAAATCAGAAAAAGAAAACTATAGACCAATCTCCTTAATGAACATAGATACAAAAATCATAGACAGAATAATAACTAAAAGACTCCAATAAGTGATCATGAGGGTTATTCATTATGAACAGGTGGGATTTATACCAGCAATGTAAGGTTGGTTCAATATTAGGAAAATTGACCACATCAAAAACCAAACCAACAAAAATCACATGATTTTCTCAATGGATGCTGAAAAAGCCTTTGACAAAATACAACACCCATTATTACTGAAAATACTAGAAAGTATAGGAAGAGAAGGGCCTTTCCTAAAAATAATAAATGGTGTATATCTAAAATCAGCAACAAATATCATCTGCAATGGGGATAAATTAGATGAGCATTCCCAATAAGTTCAAGAGGGAAACAAGGATGCCCATTTTCACCTCTATTATTTAACATTGTACTAGAAACATTTGCAGTAGGAATTAGAGAAGAAAAAAATTGAATGAATTAAAGTAGGCAAGGAGGTGACTAAGCTATCACTCTTTGCAGATGATATGATGGTCACTTAAAAATTCCTAGAGAATCAACTAAAAAGTTAGTGGAAATAATAAAAAAACTTTAGCAAAGTTTCAGGATACAAAATAAATACACATAAATCATCAGCATTTTAATATATTTCAAACACATCACAGCAGGAAGAGTTCAAAAGAGAAATTCCATTTAAAAGCACCCTAGACAATATAAAATACTTAGGAATGTATCTACCAAGACAAACACAGGAATTATAAGAAAACAACTATGAAACCCTTTCTACACAATTAAAACTAGATCTAAACAGTTGGAAAAACAATGAATGCTCATGGGTAGGATGAGCTAACAAAATAAAATAACCATCCTACCCAAATTAATTTACTTATTTAGTGCTATACTTATCATATTACTCAAAAACTTTTTCACTGAATTAGAGACTATAACAAAGTTCATTTGGAAGAACAAAAGACCAAGAATATCAAGGGAAATAATGAAAAAAAAATCCTGAAGGAAGTTGGCCGAGCAGTACCAGATCTGAAACTGTTCTATAAAGCAGCAGTCATTGAAACAATATAGTATTCCCCAATTGATAAATGGGCAAGGGACATGAATAGGCATTTTTCAGATAAATCAAAATTATCAATAAGCACATGAGAAAGTGTTCTAAATCTCTAACAATTAGAGAAATGCAAATCAAACCAACACTGAGGTATCACCTCACACCTAACAGATTGGCTAAAATGATAGTAGGGGAGAGTAATGAATGTTGGAGGGGATGTGGCCAAATTGGGACATTAATGCATTGCTGGTGGAGTTGTGAACTGATCCAACCATTCTGGATGGCATTGGAACTATGCCCAAAGAGCGACAAAAGAATGCCTGCCCTTTGATCCAACCATACCATTATTGGGCTTGTACACAAAAGAGATCATAGATAAATAGACTTGTAAGAAAATATTTATAGCCACAATTTTTTGTGGTGGCAAAAAAAAATGAAAAACGAGCATATGCCCTTCAATTGGGGAAAGGCTAAACAAATTGTGGTATATGCTGGTGATGGAATACTATTGTGTTCAAAGCAATAATAAACAGGAGGAATTCCATGTGAACTGGAAAGACCTCCAGGAATTGATGCAGAGTGAAAGGAGCAGAGGCAGAAAAACATTGTACACAGAGACCAATACACTGTGGCAAAATAGAATGTAATGGACCTCTGTACTAGCAGCAATGCAATGATCCATAGCAATTCTGAGGGATTTATGGAAAAGAATGCAACCCACATTCAGAGGAAGAACTACAGGAGAGGAAACACAGAAGAAATGCAACTGCTTGAACACATGGTTTGAAGTGGACATGATTGGAGATATAAACTTGAAACTACCACACCAATGCAACTATCAACAATTTGAAAATAAGTCTTGATTGATGACACATGTTACAACCAGTGGAAATGTGCATCAGCTATGGGGGGAAGATTGGGGGTTGAAGGGGAAAGTAAAAATATGAATCATGTAACCATGATAACTTTTCTAAAATATGAAAATTATTTAAAAAATAATATGGTACTTGTGAAGAGACAAAAGAGAGGATCAGTGGAATAGACTAGGGCTAAGCGACCTTAGCAAGACAATTTTTGATAAACCCAAAGAACCCAGCTTTTGGGACAAAACCCCACTATTTGACAAACACTGCTGGGAAAATTAGAAAAGAGTATGGGAGAGATTAGGTCTAGATAAACATCTCACACTCTTTACTAAGATAAACTCAGAATGTCTAAATGACTTGAATATAAAGAAGGAAATTCTAATTAAATTAGATGAGCACAGAATAGTACACTTTTCAGATCGCTAGGAAAGGAAAGATTTTAAAACCAAGCAAGAGTTAGAGAAAATTAAAAAATGTAAAATAAATAATTTTTACTACATTAAACTAAAAGGTTTTTGTACAGACGAAACCAAATGCTACCAAAATTAGAAGTGAAACAACAAAATGGGGAAAAAAATCTTTATAACAAAACCCTCAAAGGTCTAATTACTCAAATATACAAGGAGCTCAATCAATTGTACAAAAAAATCAAGACATCCCCCAACTGATAAATGGGCAAGGAACATGAATAGACAATTTTCAGATAAAGAAGTCAACACTATCAATAATCACAGGAGAAATGTTCTAAATCTCTAATAATTAGAGAAATGCAAATCAAAATAACACTGAGATATCACCTCACACCTAGCAGACTGACTAAAATAACAGCAGGGGAGAGTAATGAATGTTGGAGGGGATATGGCAAAAATTGGGACATTAATGCATTGCTGGTAGAGTTGTGAACTGATCCAACCATTCTGGCTGGCAATTTGGAACTATGCTCAAAGAGCGCAAAAAGATTGCCTGCCCTTTGATCCAGCCATACCACTGCTGGGTTTATACCCCAAAGAGATAATAAGAAAAAAGACTTGAACACAAATATTTATAGCTTCGCTCTTTATGGTGGCGAAAAAAAATTGGAAAATGAGAGAATGTCCTTGAATTGGGGAATGGCTGAACAAATTGTGGTATCTGTTAGTGATGGAATACTATTGTGCTCAAAGGAATAAAGAACTGTAGGAATTCCATGTGAACTGGAATGACCTCCAGGAATTGATGCAGAATGAAAGGAGCAGATCCAGGAGAACATTGTACACAGAGACTGATACACCGAGGTACAATAGAATATAATGGACTTATCTACTAGCAGCAATGCAAGAATCCAGAACAAGGATGAGGGATTTGTGAGAAAGAAAACTAGCCACATTCTGAGGAAGAACTGTGGGAGGAGAAACAGAGAAGAAAAACAAATGCATGAAGACATGGGCTGATCGTGGATATTATTGGGGATGTAGACACTAAATGATTACCCTAGTCCAACTATCAGTAATATGGAATTAGATTTCAATCAATGATATATGTAAAATCTAGAGAAATTGTACAATGGATAAGGGGGGGGTTAGGAGTGGTTGGGGGAGAGGGAAAAACATGAAATATGTAACTATGGGAAAATTTTCAAAAAAATTTTTTTAAATAAAATGATAATTGAACTGGATGACCTCAAGGATTCTTTTGAACTCTAAATTTGTGATTCAGTGATTAACCAATAAAAGTTATCAATACTGTGTGCATGTTAAAAGAACACTGGAGAGGTTGAACCATGATGATGGAGCAAAGGCAGCATTCCAGAGAAATCCTCCCAATATTCCCCACCAAATAATGTTAAAATAATATCTCAATGTGACCCTGGGCAAGTCACTTGACCCCCATTGCCCACCCTTACTACTCTTCCACCTATGAGACAATACACCGAAATACAAGGGTTTAAAAAAAATTAAAAAAAATAATATCTCAAATAAAATTCTATTGCAGTAGAGTTAAAGAAGGTAAAAATGAGATAGTTTTCTGTTCCAACGTAATTTAGGATATTGACAGGAAAATTCTGGGTCCATGATGTGGGGGCTGACTTGGAGCTTAGCAGTGGCAGCACCAGAGGTCTGTCTTTAAAGTGGCTGTGATAATATCAGTGGCAGCTTTTGGAGATCTAAGCCCAAAGAGTGTAATGGGCTTGGACAACTGGTAGAAACAGATTATGAGGAATCATGTACTAACAAGGGTAGCAAAACTGGAAGGGTTTGACAAAGCTTTTGTCCATACACTATCATGAGATGCAGTTCCATGGTAGACAGGAACAATCATAGTCATCAAAAGGAATCAAGGATACTGGTCACAATTGCAAGGCAGATAGGAGTGATAACACTTTTAACTGTTGAAGAACAGGGGTCCCTGTTGGGTAAAGATAGAAGTGCAAAGAAGGAGATGAGTGATTATACCTTTTCCCAGAACATATCACCTTGAAAGAAAATTTTCACAGAAAAATTGCAGAACCCCAGAACTATCTCTGAAATCAGTAGCACAAAAAATTTGGAACTTGGGACAATGCCTCCCCAACTAAAAGTGCGCACAGTATAACTATAATTTTAAGTTAAAAGTCAAGAAATAGGTTTGGGAAATGAGCAAGTAACAACACCAAACAATGCAATTTAACACCGAAAACCCGAAAAGCTACTACAGTGGCAGAATAGACCAATATACAAAATAATAAGACTCCAACATGAAAACAGCTATAAGCAAAGACTCAAAGAAGAATCATAATTGGATAAAAGTCCAACATGAATTCCTTGAAGAGTTAAAGAAAGATAAGAATGATAAAGGAAAAATTGGGAAATAAATGGGAGTAACATAAGAAATAAGAGGCAAGAGCATATTTATTATAGTCAGTTGAAGTAAAGAAGGTGAGTGGGAGAACCATGATCTCAGACAAAGCAAAAATGAAAATATTAATTAAAAGAGAAAATCAGGGTAACTACATTTATTTTTTATTTTTTATTTTTTTAAACCCTTAACTTCTGTGTATTGGCTCCTGGGTGGAAGAGTGGTAAGCGTGGGCAATGGGGGTCAAGTGACTTGCCCAGGGTCACACAGCTGGGAAGTGTCTGAGGCCGGATTTGAACCTAGGACCTCCCGTCTCTAGGCCTGGCTCTCAATCCACTGAGCTACCCAGCTGCCCCAACTACATTTTTTTTTAAAAAAGTACAATACATACTGAAGGAATGTCCAAAAGTTTTATAGTAAATTTCTCTGATAAATGAGTAATTTCTCAAATACATAGAGAACTGAATCAAATTTCTAAAAATAAGAGCTATTCAATAATTGATAAATGATAAAAATATGAAAATGTAGTTTTCAGAAAAAGAAAATGGATTTATCAATAGTCAAATGAAAAATGCTCTAAATCACTATTGATTAGAGAAATACAAATTAAAGAAACTTTGAGATAGCAGTTTACACATGTCTGAAAAAAATGGCAAATGTTAGAGGGGATGCACAAATTTTTACTCTATCGAATTATTAGTGGAATTGTGAACTGATCCAATATTTCTGGGGAACAATTTGGAAATATACCCCAAAGGCTATAAAACTGTGGATACACTTTGAACCATGACTAAAGAAACCAAAGAGATAAAAGAAAAATTAAAAGGATCTATATGAATTAAAACATTTCTCCACTTCTTTTAGATAGGAAAGAATTTGGAATTAATGGGATAGTTATCAATTTGAGAATAGCTGAATAATTGGTGATATATGGTTGTGGCAAAATGCTATTGTGAATTAAAAAATGACAAGCATGTTGCTTTCAGAAAAGGAGGATTTATAGGAAGATTAATAAGAACTGAAACAGAGTGAAGTAAGCAGAAACCATATAATAATGATCAACTACTATAGATTTAGCTACTTTAATCAATAGAATGATCTTGAACAATTCTGACTGATTCATAATAAAAATACTATTAATCTCCAGAGAGAAAGACACAGAGAGAACTGAGGAACTCAGAACAAATTGAAGTATATGTTTCTTGCATTCATTTTTCTTGCTTTTTATAGAAGGGGCTAATACGAACATTTTTTGCATTCTTTCACATGTATAATTACTGTCATATTGCTTGATTTCTCAATGGGTGGAGGAGAGGCTACAGGAAGGAAAATACTTTGTAATTTTTAAAAGAATATTAAATAAATAATACAATTGGTGGAAGAAGACTGAACTATGTATAAGATTTTAATAAATGAGCACTACAAAGAAATTTGGAAGAGATTTCATCATGAGCATGACCAACAACGCTCCCAGTTGCTTTTCCTTTTCACTAACTGAGCATGAAGTACAATAATTAAAAGAATACTTTTTTTAAAAAATTATAAAATAATAGACATTCATTATGTTACTGGATTTGAACTTGATGTTTCTCAAGCTTGATATTCTACTGTTTGTTGATTCCTAGCTTTGCCTTTGGAAACCACAGCAATAAATGGAAGTACTCTACCCTCTGTGTAATTTTCATTCTCTCTTTCACTGATGAATATGTAACACCGAATGTGTTAGAATGTTGTCTTAAAGATAAACATATTATTTTCTTTTTTTAAACATTTATTAATATTCATTTTTAACCTGGTTACATGATTCATGCTCCTACTTTCCCCTTCACCCCCCTGCTCTCCTGCCACCCATGGCCAATACACATTTCCACTGGTTTTAACATGTGTCATTGATCAAGACCTATTTCCAAATTATTGATAGTTGCATTGGTGTGGTAGTTTCCAGTCTACATTCCCAATCATGTCCACCTCATCCCATGCATTCAAACAGCTGTTTTTCTTATATGTTTCCTCTCCTGCAGTCCTTTCTCTGAATGTAGGTAGCATTCTTTACCATAAATCCCACAGAAGTGTCCTGTGTCATTGCTTTCTGCTGGTACAGAAGTCTATTACATTCGATTTCACCAAAATATATCAGTCTCTGTGTACAGTGTTCTTCTGGCTCTTCTCCTTTCCCTCTGCATCAGTTCCTGGCGGTCTTTCCAGTTCACCTGGAACTCCTCTAGTTTATTATTCCTTTTAGCACAATAGTATTCCAACACCAGCATATACCACAGTTTCTTCAGCCATTCCCCAATTGAAGGGCATACCTTCCTTTTCCAGTTCTTTGCCACCACAAAAAGCACAGCTATAAATATTTTCCTACAAGTCTGTTTGTTTATGATCTCTTTCAGGTACAAACCCAACAATGTTATGGCTGGATCAAAGGGCAGGCATTCTTTTATATCCTTTTGAGCATAGTTCCAAATTGCCAGCCAGAATGGTTGAATTAGTTCACAACTCCACCAGTAATGGATCAATTTTTCCACATCCCCTCCAACATTCATTACTCTCCCCTTCTTTCATTTTAGCCAATCTGCTAGGTGTGAGGTGATACCTCAGAGTTGTTTTGATTTGTTTCCCTAATTATTAGAGATTTAGAACACTTTCTCATGTACTTATTGATACTTTTGATTTCTTTACCTGAAAATTACCTATTCATGTCTCTTGCCCATTTATCAATTGGGGAATGGCTTGATTTTTCATACAATTGCTTTAACTCCTTGTATATTTGAGTAATTAGACCCCTGTCAGAGTTTTTCGTTATAAAGATTTTTTCCCAATTTGTTGTTTCCCTTCTGATTTTGACTACATTGTTTTTGTTTGTACAAAAGCTTTTTAGTTTAATATAATCAAAACCATTTAATTTACATTTTGTAATTTTCTCTAACTCTTGCTTGGTTTTAAAGTCTTTTCTTTCTCAGAGATCTGACAAGTATACTATTCTGTGTTCACTTAACTTATTTATAGTTTCCCTCTTTATATTGAAGTCATTCACTCATTCTGAATTTATCTTGGTGTAGGGTGTGAGATGTTGATCTAAACCTAATCTCTCCCATATTGTTTTCCATACTTCCTAGCAGTTTTTGTCAAATTGTGGATTCATGTCCCAAAAGTTGGGTTCTTTCGGTTTATCATACACAGTCTTGCTGATGTCATTAACCCCAAGTCTATTCCACTGATCCTCCCTTCTGTGTCTCAGCAAGTACCATACTGTTTTGATGACTGCTGATTTATAGTATAGTTTAATATCTGTTACTTCTAGGCCCCCTTCCTTCACATTTTTCTTCATTATTTCCCTTGATATTCTTGATCTTTTGTTATTCCAAATGAAATTTGTTATAGTTTTTCCTAATTCAGTAAAGAAGTTTTTTGGTAGTTTGATAGGTATGGTGCTAAATAGATTAATTTGGGTAGAATGGTCATTTTTATTATGTTAGCTTGTCCTACCCATGAGCAATCAATGGCTTTCCAATTGTTGAGATCCAGTTTTATTTATTTGGAAAGTGTTATGTAGTTGTTTTCGTATAATTGCTGTGTTTGTTTTGGTAGATAGATTCCCAAGTATTTTATATTGTCTAGGGTGATTTTAAATGGTGTTTCCCTTTCTACTTCTTGCTGCTCTAGTGTGTTGGAAATGTATAGAAATGCTGATGATTTATTTGTATTTATTTTGTATCCTGCAACTTTGCTAAAGTTGTTGATTATTTCTACAAGCTTCTTAGTTGATTCTCTAGGATTTTTTAAGTAGACCGTCATATCATATTCAAAGAGTGATAGCTTAGACTCCTCCTTGCCTATTTTGAATCCTTCAATTTCTTTTTCTTCTCTAATTGCTACTGCTAGTGTTTCTAGTACAATGTTGAATAGTAGAGGTGATAATGGGCATCCTTGTTTCACTCCTGATCTTATTGGGAAGGCTTCTAATTTATCACCATTGCATATAATGCTTGTTGATGGTTTTAGGTATATACTGTTTATTATTTTTAGGAAAGGTCCTTCTTTTCCTATATTTTTCAATGTTTTCAATAGGAATGGATGCTGTATTTTGTCAAAGGCTTTTTCAGCATCTATTGAGATAATCATGTGATTTTTGTTTGTTCGACTGTTGATATGGTCAATTATGTGGATGGTTTTCCTAATGTTGAGCCATCCTTGCATTCCTGGTATAAATCCCACCTGATCATGGTGGATGATCTTCTTAATTACTTGCTGGAGTCTCTTTGCTAGTATTCTATTTAAGATTTTTGCATCTATGTTCATTAAGGAGATTGGTCTATAGTTTTCTTTCTCTGTTTTTGATCTACCTAGCTTTGGAATCAGTACCATATTTGTGTCATTAAAGGAATTAGGTAGGACTCCTTCTTTGCTTATCATATCAAATAATTTGTATAGTATTGGGATTAGTTGCTCTTTGAATGTCTGATAGAATTCACTTGTGAATCCATCAAGTCCTGGTGATTTTTTCTTAGGGACTTCTTTGATGGCTTGTTAAATTTCTCCTTCTGATATGGGATTATTTAGGTATTCTATTTCT
This sequence comes from Gracilinanus agilis, assembly GCF_016433145.1. Taxonomy (NCBI): domain Eukaryota; kingdom Metazoa; phylum Chordata; class Mammalia; order Didelphimorphia; family Didelphidae; genus Gracilinanus; species Gracilinanus agilis. The sequence goes on from NC_058131.1 coordinate 704,127,932, forward strand.
TCTGCTGTTAATCTAGGCAATTTATATTTTTGTAAATATTCATCCATATCTCCTAAATTGTTCTATTTGTTGCCATATAATTGGGCAAAATAGTTTTAATGATTGCCTTAATTTCCCCTTCATTAGAGGTAAGGTCTCCCTTTTCATCTTTGATACTGTCAATTTGGTTTTCTTCTTTCCTTTTTTTATTATATTGACCAGTACTTTGTCTATTTTATCTGTTTTTTTCAAAATATCAGTTTCTAGTCTTATTTATTAATTAAATAGTTCTTTTACTTTTGATTTCATTAATTTCTCCCTTAATTTTTAATATTTCTAATTTAGTTTTCCTCTGGTGATTTTTAAGTTGCTCGTTTTCTTGTTTTTTGAGTTCCATGTCCAATTCATTCATCTCTGCCCTCCTTAATTTGTTAATATATGCACTCAAGGATATAAATTTTCCCCTGAGTACTACCTTGCCTGCATCCCACAGAATTTGGTAGGATGTCTCATCATTGTCATTCTCTTCAATGAAATTGTTGATTGTTTCTATGATTTCTTCTTTGAATAATTGGTTTTGGAAAATCATATTGTTTAATTTCCATTTGGTTTTTGATTTGCCTCTCCAGGTGCCTTTACTAATTATTATTTTTATTGCATTATGATCTGAGAAGGTTACATTTATTATTTCTGCTCTTCAGCATTTGTTTGCAATGTTTCTATGCCCTATTACATGGTAAATCTTTGTGAATGTACCATGTGCAGCTGAAAAGAAGGTGTATTCCTTTTTGTCCCTATTTATTTTTCTCCACATATCAATTAAATCTAATTTTTCTAGGACTTCAATCACCTCTCTTACCTCTTTCTTATTTATTTTTTGGTTTGATTTATCTAGATCTGAAAGAGGAATATTTGGATCTCCCACTATTATGGTTTTACTATCTATTTCCTTCTTGATGTCTACCAGTTTCTCCTTTATGAATTTGGATGCTATAACACTTTGTGCATACATATCGAGCATTGTTATTTCCTCATTGTTTATACTGCCTTTATTCAGGATGTAATGACCTTCCCTGTCTTTTTTAATCGTATCTGTTTTTACTTTGGCTTTGTTAGAAATCATAATAGCCACTCCTGCCTCTGTTTTCTCATTTGATGCCCAAAAGATTTTTCTCAAGCCCTTAACCTTAAATTTGTGTATGTCCACCCACCTCACATGTGTTTCTTGTAGACAACATATGGTAGGTTTTGATTTCTAATACACTCTACTATTTGCTTCCGTTTTATGAGTGAGTTCATCCCATTCACATTCAGAGTTATAATTATCAGTTGTGCATTCACTGACATTTTTGTATCCTCCCCTAGTCCCACCCCTTCTTCTAAACTATTTTCTTTTAAACCAGTGGTTTGCTTTGAGCTGGTATCCCTTATTCCGTCCTTTGATTAACTTCTCTTTCTATCCCCTCCCTTGTTATTTCCCTCTTTTTATTTTTAAAGTCCTAATGAATTCCCTTCCCCTTCTTCTCCCCTCCCTTTTATGACCTCCCCTCTCCCCTGCTCCCCTTGGTTTATCCCTTCTGACTTTCTCAGTAGGGTTAGATAGAGTTTTTTATCCCAATGGATAATATAGCTACTCTTCTCTCTCTGGGTTGATTACACTGAGAGTAAGGTTTGATTATTACCTCTTAATGCTCTCTTCCTTTCCTTCTTATAATAGTATTTGTCCCCTCTCCTTCCCATGCCCTCTTTGTGAGTAATAGAATATCCTATTTTTCTTATTCACTCAAGTTTCTCTTGGTGTCACCTACTATTCACCCCCCTCTTTCCCATCCCCCATGTCATCTTAGACCATTTAGTATTCCACCCTCTCCCTGTGAATTATTCTTCTGATTGCTATAATAGTGAATACTATAATAGTGAATAGAGTTCACTAGAGAGAACTATAAATAGCATTTCTCCACATAGGAATACAGATAATTAGATCTTATTGAAGCCCTTAAAGAGATCTCAGATCTCATTGTTTTCGGGGTCCAGCCTCCTGGTCTTCCCTGGTCTGCCCCTCTGCCCAAGGCTCCTTCAGCAGTCTAGGGCTGCTTTCACAGCCGTGCTCTGGTCTGCACAGGGTCCTCATTCGAGGTCCAAGCCTGTGCTCAAGATCCTTGTCTGCACCTAGGGCAATTTGTTTACCCGCGCAGGTGCTCAGGAAAGTCCATGAGTGTTCTTTAGCCTCTTGGGGTCCTAAGTCTTGCTGCTCTTAGGAACAAGCCCTGGAGCTGCCAGTGACTTAATGGGTACCCCAAAACTGCTTTAACTCTTGTGAGCTTGCCTTGGTGCTGTCCATGGTGTGGGGGTGGGGGAGGGGCTTCTTCCTCTTGTGTTTTAGTGAAAGCTGTTTCACCCCTTTATAGCATGGAAATGCCCGATTCCATGTACCTTCAATGCTGAGCCCTGTTGTGGGGTCCCTCGTTCATCTGGATTCATTTTTATGTCCCCTTGAGGAGTCCTGTATGCTTCGGTTAGGAGAGATCGAGCAGCTGCTCCTTACTCTGCTGCCATCTTAACCGGAAGTCTCCACATATTATTTTCTAATATTTACTTCTGTTAGAAGTAAATGTTCCCTGTCTGGAAATCAGATGTTTGTAACATGAAGCCATATCTAGATGTACCCAAGATGATATTAAGGGTTTGGAATCTCTGCCAATTCAATTCAATAAATATTTATTAAGCACCTATTATATTCCAGGTACTTTGCTAAGGACACAAGATAAAATTTAAAAAAAGGACAATCTCTTTCCTCCAAAAGCTTACAATCCAATAAGGGTGGAGTAAACTGTAGGGGTGGTGGAGGACACCAAGTTGTACCTTGTTCCCTGGAGCTGAAACCATGAAAAGCAAAAAAGGCAAAGTTAAATTGTCTGAGAATACAGTATCTATCTACTATAAAAAAGCTTTGGATAGAGTTTGGTTCTTTACTCTTTAGCTATCCAATGAAAGAGGAGAGGAAATTGAAGGATTTTTGTCAGTCATGACTTGAGGCAGCAGTATGGGGATGAGATTAGAAATGATCATCTGAACCTAGGAGGGGCATCTTGTATCATTCATCACCATAGTATTTAAGTATTTATTGTGATTCCAATCTAAAGTGGGAGAGTAGTAGATATAATATTGTCCAGTTCTATAAGAAGTCATTTTGGATTCTCCTAGTGATTAGTTCCCCAGTCATGACTGTCCAATCCTTATTTTATCTGAACTCAGCTATTCTTGTCTCCAGAAATTATGGATGTTAGCTAGGTAATCTCTTAAAAAAGACTGGATGGAATGAAATCATTTATACATGGAGGGGGATTTACCTCAACAAGAAGAAAAGCCACATCTTCATGTGAGATATGGATGATGATTGCATTAGTGGCAGAAGATTTTAGTTAAGTAGGAGAGAAGAGGAGGAAGCTCTCAGTACCTGGTCTCATTTTTCAGTAAAATACAAGTCAAGATTCTCAATAGAAACAATACAAAAAGCAAACAATCAGAAGTCTTAAAAAGGTGGGATGAAAACATTTGGGAAAGCTACAATGGTAAGAGGCATAGTAAGACAATTAGGAGTGTATAAAAAGATTGCCTGTTAGCGAAAAGGGTCAAGAGAGATTACTTACTATAAATTTATGATAGATCCAGTTGGAAGAGATTTGTAATTTTTTCCAGCTTCTGTTGGCAGCACATGAGTAAGAGTTAAAGCAATAGATAGTAAGAACAATCTAGGCTTTAGGATTAGATTGGAGTGAGGAGAAGAAATCTGCAGGATAAAGACTAGCCAGTAAGATAGTCCAATAGTCAAAGCATGAAGTGATAAGATATGTAAGGTATGGCAATGTCAGAGAAGAAGTAATAGTGTATATAAGAGCTATTATGACTTTAAAGTTAGGGGAGATTGACAACAGATTGAAAATGGAGGGAGGGGTGTGAAGGAGAGTAAAGAGTTAAAGATGACAACTAGGTTAAATATTTGACGGACTCAAAACTCATAGAGGAGTTTGGAAGTGGCTGGTTTGAAAGAAAGTCAGTTGAGTGAATTCAGGTTGAATAAAAATCTATGCCTATTGAACTTTATTTCCCTATTAATTGGCTCTATTTTACAATAGAATAAATAAAAATAAAAATAAGTGACGTGGTTTAGGGGATAATGACAAATAGATTGCATTAGAGCTAGAATTAGAACCCAGAGGTATGCATTGTGAATTCACTTCTTACTCTGCTATTCCACATTGGCTCATCTCATTTGTTAAATAAAGTTAACTTAAGGACACTTCTAACTAAATATATAGTCGCTTCCCCTTTCAAATTTATATTATTAAAATGTTTTATGTAAATTTCTGTCTCATCTTGAAATTTCTTTTAGCTTAATATAAATAATTTGAAGCACATCATCATAAAGAACTCTGAAATTTTAGTACTTGGAAATATATCAAAATGCCTTTCTCTTTATTTTGAAATTTTTCAGATGTTTTAGTTTTGAAAGTCCTACACTTCAATATGTTAAATATTCAAAATCACATGTTAAAGGCCTATCATAGCTCTGCTTTAGTTTGCTTGATGCTACTGGGCCCGATTTTTCTCACCAAGGAAAATGCCACATACTTCATTGGGATTTTGAAGACAAATAATACATTTTTTATTCATTCACATATAATTTAGACATTGTGGTGAATATTTTATTTTCATTGTAAAGCTTTGTAAAAAGAACTGCACAAAATATACTCAAAAAGTCATGTATTAACCCAGAATAATCTACCTAGAAATTACTAATGAGGTTACATTTAATAATTGTATACAGAATGCCTATACAAGATATGGTACTCTACCACGAACCTTGGAGCATATAGAGTTATAGACTTCTAGGAGATTATAATCTACTAAGGAGATGAAACAAACCCATACATCATGTAAAATAGAGAGCAAGTCATGTTAAATGTGGACACATAGCTACTGAATTATCTTGATGAAATAGAAGCAGAATAGTTGACCTACATGGATTTAGAAGGTAAAAGAGGACTTCTTAAAAGATGAGCATTAGATTAAGAAGTTTATACTGATAGTATCTCATTTTATTTTGGCTATAGCTTAGAATGGCATTCATGTCAGAGAAAAAGAACATGAACAAAAGGTTGGAGTCAGGAAAATTATAGATGTTCAGGGAAGAATCAATAGTATATTGTGATCAAAGCAGAGATTAGGTTTAGAGGATTAGGAGGAAATATGATGGTGACATATTAAGGAACTATTTGAAAACAATCATTGTAAGGAAGTTTAATTTACTTTCTCATTTCAAAAGAATCTATATATTCTCTCTGGAGATAACTGGAGAGAACCTTTCAGTGACCTATCAAAACAGTGGTCCCCATTTACTTAGGGACATTAGGATTGAGGAAGTATAAATTCATGTTAGAGTATCATTTCTAAATGAAGCTATTTTAAACATTGATGGAAAGACACATGTTGGCAATATGAATGGCTTAATCTTTGCTTATATACTCAAAATTAATAAACACATCAGTATCATATTCTAGAATAAACATGAGTGATTATACAGCAAGTCAAGTGCAGATCTAGTATTATAACACGAGTGTTGTGATTATTTGAAATTATTTTCCTATTTGTAGACACATATATGCAAAATAGAAATTGTTTTTGATATTACTTACATTATTATATTCTTTATAAATATTTTGGGAACTTTAGTAATTCAATAATATAAAATTTCCTTCTCTAAGAGAATTGCCTAAATAAGAAAATGAATTCAAAGGAAGTACCTCATTTTATTACTATTGATGAGTGAAACAATTTGAACAAAAGGAGTTTGTATCTGAGTACTCTTAAGGTACAAACTGGGAGCTAACTTATATTTTATCTGGGTTCAGAAGGGGGAGTAGGAGACAGGGATGGACAAAAGACTGGGACCAACCAAGTTAAGGAAATTGGGTTTGGCAGTTTGAGAAATGGCAGTTCACAGGAGCGATTGTTGGTTCTTAACTGCTATCCTGATCCACCTAGCTAGGGACTCTGAGAAACTAGCAAGTGAATGACAAGAGGGTTTATAAACACAGGTTTAATTAAAGAAAACTATATTCTAAGAAAACTATATTCTAAAGAAGGGGCAGCTGGGTGGCTCAGTGGATTGAGAGCCAGGCCTAGAGACTGGAGGTCCTAGGTTCAAGTCCGGCCTCGGACACTTCCAGCTGTGTGACCTTGGGCAAGTCACTTGACCCCCAATTGCCCACCCTTACCACTCCTGGGCCAAGGACGGTCCCTAGCCCAGATGAAAAAGGAGGAGGGTTGGGCGTGGGGCTAGCAACCCCACCCTGTAAAAACACATCTGCTAAAGAAACTGCAACCTAAAGTAGGGGCAACTGGGCTAGCTCAGTGGATTGAGAGCCAGGCCTAGAGACGAAAGGTCCTAGGTTCAAAACCCGGGCTCAGACACTTCCCAGCTGGGTGACCCTGAGCGACTGTGTGACCCATTGCCTACTGGTTGTGGCCCTATGCTCCTAGAATGGAGTCCCAGGATAAAAAAAAATATTCTAAAGAAGGGAAAATGGGATTCTATTCTACCAGTCCGTGGGCAAGCCTCATGGACTACACTAAGCTAGAAACTATAGCAGGACAGGGCACAATGGAGATCAGGAAGGAAAGTGGGATCTTCACTGCTGAGTCCTGTCAAAATCTAGAGATGGTACAGCTTTCCCAGGTCTTCTGCCAGGACTCCTTCAGTTGAGTAAGTCAGGGAGCTAAACCAACCCAAGTTAACCAGCAACTCAGATTGGGCTTAATAGTCTCAACCAAAACCTTCCACAAGCAGATGACAGTCTTCCTTCTGGATCCCAGGAAATCAGGGTACAAACTCCTCTTCCTCTGAGGTCTCCCAGGGGGTGGGTCACAATTTGTCCCCAGCCACCATGGAGTCCCTCTCAGAAAGAGAAGCAACACTTCTTACTTCCCCATTCCATTTAGAATCCTTCAGCCCTGCCTGCTAAATCTCCTAAATACTCGTTTATTAATCTTCTTCACAACAGTACACTGAACATTTAGCTCTTATGCTCCTAGTCTTCTGTCTGTGACAGAGAGTTGCAAGAAAATAGACAGAGATGGGGGAATTGCAGCAAAAATAAGGCACACATTTTAATCATTTTAATGGAGTTATAATGCATTTTTCACTCTTTTTAGCTACCAAACAAAAGAGATAATATTTGTAATGAACTTAGCACAACTCTTGACACAAAGTAGGTATTTAATAACTGTTTGTTCTCTTCCCTTCATGTTCCTGAAGCATAAGCAGGACTTTTAAGTAGTCTGTGTACACATTTCTGCTTTAACAGATTGTAGAAAGATGGAAATAATTTGAACATGGCATTGAAATATTTTCCCCACTTTCAGAAGTGCCTTGTACAGGTGTAGGAGAGAAGAGCTTGAGAAGAAGTTCAGTTATTTGGAAACCAACTCATTCCTTCTAGTGTAGTGTACAACCATCTTTCTCAAGCTTGTAGTTGCTTAAGTAAAAACTAGAAATCTTTTTGGAAGGGATGCTGATTGACCTTTACATATATCTGGCATGGATATTATTGAAGCCAAGAGAGATTATGAAAGGCAAGCCAAAAAGCAATTAGAATTCATGAAAAGTTATCCTGATTCTTCTTTCAAAGCACAGGTCATGCATTCACATCTATATGAGACATTTATTGATGTCTATAGTTACTACACAATTTCCTTTGGCTCTGGAACTTTTTTTTTGTATTTATCTTGAATATGCTATTTGTCACTCACATATTAATTTATAAATCCCTCCATCAGAATGCAAATTCCTGGAGAGAAGGGTGTGTATCCCCAGTTCCTAACAGAAAATATGACCCTAGTAAATGGGAATTGAATTGAATGCTATGACAAAAATCTGGGTACCTTTGATAAATACTTAACTTTCTTCTTTTATCAATGAAATTGAAATGTATATCATTTAGGAGGGGGAAATCCACTGCTCATTCCTAAAAAGTTTGATTTTTTCTGTCCTGCTCAAATTCTAAATTATTAAATTTTAAAAGTCAATGAGCAATATCAGGTCCTTGGACCCTTACAAGTCCAGACAGAGTGTTCACTCTGTATTCCCTAAAGACAGATTGATTTTCAAACAGCCTCAGGTCTTTACAACAGGATACTTTGACTGTAGGATATAATTAATACAATGTTTTATTCATAATCTACAGTATGTATCATTTCTCAGCATATCATAATATTATTGGAATGGAGCATATGGAACTTTTAACTAGTGGTGTTCAATACCTATCCTATGCATGAGGCATATTTTCATTAAATTATCTCATAGTAAATATTCAGAGATCCTTACTATGAGAAGGTAGGGGGCAACCAGAAACTGAAATGAGCTATCTTTCATTTGTTACAAAAAAGTCAAACAGTGCCACCTAATGCCAGCTCTCCCTGGAAGCCCATATGATCATTTTATATAATTGGCCCTTAGCAAGTGATCTTGGAAAAGATCTGTGTTAAACTTCTTTATGTATTATGTCTCATGTCATGAAATCTAATCTGATTTTGCAAGGAAAAGATAAAATCCAGCAAGGTTTTAATGTACCAAATTGAAATGGTCTGTCTTGAAGCAGCAGTTATTAACTTTCTCTAGGTAACAGGGCTACCTGGGGAAAGTGTTCTGAGCCACAAAAACAGGGGTAAAATCAGAAAATAAATACAAGAAAACATCTTAAATCTCTGAGTGAGAGATGACCAAGGATTGAAATTCAAGAAATTGTGATTCTGGACTAGGAAATATGACTCATAGGATAAAAGTTAGAAAAAAGGGCATATATTCATTAATCCATTAACATTTTGTATTTACTATAGGTAAGACAATTTTCTAGATAGTGGGGATACAAAGGCAAAATGAAGCATTGTCCTTGTCCTCAGTGCTTGTTGACTGAATCTATTTGAATTGAAGGAGCTTAGAAGCTTTGGAATGGACATCAGATATAACATTTACATGGATAAAACAATATAACATAACTTAAGAAGTGAAGGAACAAAGACAAATAGATAGATCAGGAAAGGTTTTCCCAAATTTCTAAAGGAGCTTAGGATTCTACTTGGTAATCGTAAGAAGGAAATGTGTTCCAGACATGGAGAACAGCTCGTGCTAAAGCATAAAGTTAGGAGATGTAATATAAAGTTCCAGGAATACCAAGAGAACCAAACTGACTTCAAAAGGGTTGGAACTTGTCTTCTTTTTTCATTGCAAATAATCAAAAAATATTGATTAATGGCATTTTCTTTGTGTCAGAGATAGAGGTGGGGCCCAAGACTACTACATAGTATGGTAGAAAGAAGAATTTTGTTTTAAGACTCAGAAAACTAGCATTTAAAATCATCTGATGTTTACCAGTGGGCCCTGGGTAAGTCAATTCATTTTCCTGAGCATAAATTTCCTCACTTGAAAAATTAGTGATTACATTAGAAATTTAGCTCTAGGGGGCAGCTGGGTAGTTCAGTGGATTGAGAGCCAGGTCTAGAGATGGGAGGTCCTAGGTTCAAATCTGGCCTCATACACTTCCCAACTGTGTGACCCTGGGCAAGTCACTTGACCCCCATTGCCTACCCTCACCACTCTGCTGTCTTGGAGCCAATACACAGTATTGACTCCAAGATGGAAGGTAAGGGTTTACAAAAATTAAAACACAAATAATAAATAAAGAAATTTAGCTCTAAATTTATGACAATGTTAGTATTTATGTAGTACCTTTAGGCTTTAAAAGTGGTTTACAAGCATTTATTTCATAAAAACCCTGGGAGGTAGGTACTATTATTACCCATATTTTACAGATATGGGAATTAAGGTATATAGAAGTTGTGTAACTTACCCAGAGTCTCACAGCTAGTAAATCTAAGGTAGGACTTTAACTCTTCTGGACTCTGAATCTTGCCCTATATAATGGTATGGTATGGTATGGTAATGTGGTGGGGCGGGATGGGATGGTATTAATCAATCAGTTAAAAACATTCATTAAATATTGTATACTAGGGACTGTGTTAAAGGGAAAAGATACTAAAATTCACATACACATAGATATACAACTAGCTTCTGCTTTCAGTGAGTTTACATACTAATGAAAGAGATGATGTATATTTGATATGTGTATATAAGATAATTGGGCCCTTATTTTTTTCCATTTCTTCAATACCTGCCTCATATCTATCCCTGAAAGAAATCCCCTTCTCTATTAAACTTTCTGGTTAGTATGGAGTTCCAGTTAATCAGACTTGAGTTCTGTACCCCCACAGGTTTTTTTTTCTTTCATGCTTAGTTTGATTGAATGAAATGAACAAAATTGAAGGATTTATTTACAATGAGAACTTTTGCAGAACCCTAAGTGAATCACCTGTGCGTAAAAGCACTTTACAAATTTGTCTGGGGAGGGGTGGAGGGATGGTGATCTGTATATGATATTCACTTTTGAAGGTAAGCTATTCATATCTGCTTCATTTTGGACTATCCACAAATTGATCTGTAGTGCTTTTGGGATTATATTGAAAACTCCAGGGATAGTGCTACATAACATAGTGGATCTAGTTCCAGGCCTAAAGTTTGGATGACCTGGGGGCAAAAATGGCCTTGAACAATTCCTATCTTTGTAATCTTGGGCAAGTAACTTAACCCTCTTTGTTTAGCCCTTGCCCTTAGGTCTTAGAATTGTTTTGGAGGCAAAGAGTAAGTGTATTTAAAGAAAGAAAAGAAAGAAACCTGCATGTTAAGTACAATTCCCAGGCAAGTCAGTACAAAGAGTACTATGATTGTGAAAATATCATGCATCTGGATAATACAAAATAGTGGATTAAATTTTTCAAAGAATCTCAGAGTTAGATGGGTTGTCAGAGGTCAATTAGTCCTATTTTATATTTGAGTAAAAATCCCCTCTACAATATGACCAGCAAATGATAATCTAGCTTCTTCTTGAAGGCCACAAATCAAGAAGCACCAAACCTGTAGATCCCAATGCAGCTCAAGCCTCTTTTGGATGTGTAAAATTGCTCTAAAAATTAACTGCCATCAAAATCAATAATCATGGAGTTGGAAGGGTCCCTCCAAGATCACCCAAGACCTAGTCACTAGATCAATACATTACTGAACATAATTTTACTATATAGGCTTTCTATCTGTCAGATTCCCTGTCTAAACCTCTTTTCTTCATCTCAAAACATGCATAGTAACAACTGCATAGCCTATTTCAAAGGATAGTTATGAGAAAAAAGGTATTTTAAACTTTTCCCCAGAAAAAATCATAGATATAACATCAAGAAGAAATTTCAAGTTACCTAGTCTAGGCCCACTCCTTTATCAGATGAGAAAACTGAGGCTTAGAGGTTTATAGAGTGAAGATATAGAGTCAGAAGGGACTTTTGAAATCATCTAGTCCCACCCACTTTTTTGAGGAACTGAGGTCCAAAGAGTTTAAGCTTATTTGATGAAGATCACATAGTGACAAATCCAGAATGTGGACTTTCATTCTTTATTTTTTTTAAATGTATTTATTTAATTAATTTAGAGTATTTTTCCATGGTTACAGGATTCATGTTCTTTCCCTCCCCTCCTGCCACCCTGCTCCTGTCACCCTCCTCCCATAGTCAATAAGCGATTTTACTGGGTTTTATATGTCATTGTTCAAAACCTATTTCCATAATATTAATATTTGCAATTGAGTGATCATTTAAAGTCAACATCCCCTCTGGTTAAGATGGCTGCAGAGTAAAAAGCAGCTGCTTAACCTCTCCCAACCAAAATATATAGGATTCCTCAAGAAGACATAAAAACAAATCCAAAGGAACAAAGGGATTCCACAACATGGTGCAGCATTGGAGGTATGTGGATTTGGGGTACTTCCATGCTATTAAGGGGTGAAACAGCTCTCACTAAAACTCGAGCTGAGCAACCCCCTCCCCCATCCTATACCACTTACAGTACCAAAGCCAGCTCAAAAGAGTTAGAGCAAGTTTTGGGCACCCATTAAGTCCTTGGCAGCTACCTGGGGTCACCAGGGCCTGCCCCTAAGAGCAGCAAGACTTAAGACCTCAAGAGGCTAAAGAATGCATGGACTTTGAACACAGACCCTGAGCACAGGCACAGGTATGGGCTCAGACACAAGCTCAGACATGGATCCTGAGCACAGGCGTGGACCTTAAGTGGGGACCCAGTGCAGATAGATGCAGGACTGTGGAAGCAGCACCTTGAGACTATTAAAGGAGCCTCGGGCTAAAATGAAAGAAGGGGAGAGTAATGAATGCTGGAAGGGATGTGGCTAAACTGGTGGAGTTATGAACTGATCCAGCCATTGTGGATGGCAATTTGGAACTATGCTCAAAGGGCTATAAAAGAATGCCTGCCCTTTGATCCAGCCATTCCATTGCTGGGTTTGTACACCAAAGAGATCATAGATGAACAGACTTCTACAAAAATATTTATAGCTTCACTTTTTGTGGTGGCAAAAAACTGGAAAATGAGGGTATGTCCTTCAATTGGGGAATGGCTAAACAAATTGTGGTATATGCTGGTGATGGAATACAATTGTGCTCAAAGGAATAAGAAACTGGAGGAATTCCAGGTGAACTGAAGAGACCTCCAGGAATTGATGCAGAGCAAAAGGAGCAGAGCCAGAAGAACATTGTACACAGAGACCAATACACTGTGGTAAAATAGAATGTAATGGACTTCTGTACTAGCAGCAATGCAATGATCCATAGCAATTCTGAGGGAGTTATGGGAAAGAATGCTACCCACATTCAGAGGAAGGACTACAGGAGTGGAAAAAGAAGAAAAACAACTGCTTGAACACATGGGTTGAGACAGACATGATTGGGGATGTAGACTCGAAACTACCACACCAATGCAACTATCAACATTTGGAAATAGGTCTTGATCAATGACACATGTTAAAACCAGTGGAAATACGCATCAGCCATGGGGGAGGGGGGATTTCTAGGGGGTGAAGGGGAAAGTAAGACCATGAATTATGTAACCATGTTAACTTTTTAAAAAATAAATATTAATAAATATTTAAAAAATAAAGTCAACATCCCCAATCATATCCCCATCAAACCATATGATCAATCATGTTTTTTTCTATGTATTTACTCCCATAGTTCTTTCTCTGGATATGAATAGTGTTCTTTCTCTTAAATCCCTCAGGATTGTCCTTGGTCATTGCATTGCTGCTAGTAGAGAAATCCATTACATTCAATTGTGCCACAGTGTATCAGTCTCTGTGTACAATGTTCTACTGGGTCTGCTTCTTTCACTCTGTATCAATTCCTGGAGATCTTTTCAGTTCACATGGAATTCCTCCAGTTCATTATTCTTTTCAGCACAATAGTATTCCATCACTATCAGAGACCTCAATTTTTTCATCCATTCCCCAATCAATGGACACCCCCTTATTTTCCAGTTTTTTTTGCTACTACAAAGAATGTGGCTATGAAAATTTTTGTACACATATTTTTCCTTATTATCTCTTTCAGTTACAAACCCAGTAGTGGCATGGCTGGATCAAAAAGGAGGCAGTCTCTAAAAGTCCTTTGGGCATAGTTTGAACTTTAATTCTGATTACAAATTCATCAGTCTTTCCACTGCTCTATGGTGGCTATTTATAGACATATGGCCTGTGTCTCTGTTTCATTGCCGAACATTAGTCATTTGTCTATTTAGAGTTGCCTAGAGGCAAAGGAAAGAGTAATTTATCTGGATTCTATTGAAAGCATGATACTCTTTTTTGGATCAAACTTTATAGTTTTCAAAAGGAAAAGGTCAACGTGTCGCACATACAAACTTCCAGTGATAAATATGTAAGATGTGAAGGATGTTAGTACTATAGATTTGAAGTCTATCTCTCAAAAAAAGAAAGAAAGAAAGAAAGAAAGAAAGAAAGAAAGAAAGAAAGAAAGAAAGAAAGAAAGAAAGAAAGAAAGAAAGAAAGAAAGAAAGAAAGCTCTAGGCAAACAACTCAGGGATTCTCTTTACCTAGAAGATGGGCTGATAAGAGCAATATGCTTCCTTTTCCTTTTTTCCAGATTTATTCTAACCACACACAAAAGTCCAATATATCCCCAGAATCAAAATGATCAAAGCCACATTCTGATAGGAAGAATCTTCATAGTTTCCATGGGAACCAACATGCAGAAGGCATTAGCTGTCTTGTCCCTAAAATTCCTTAGACTCTTTAGAGACTGAATTATAGAGTAGATCCTATCCTGTAACTTTGGGGGTCTGATGAGAAGGTAGAGACATGCTGAGGTAGAGTTGGCTGTTCAACTAAATTGTTCATGGGAACCAGAGTGAGGACCACCTGAGTAAAAAATGTAACGAGAATATAGGTTAGTTTTCTCAGTGATTTATAAAAAGCTGATCTTGTGGGAAGTTCCAAGCATATATTATAACAAATATTCTAGCAAGAGAAACTAGTTCAAATGCTATTTTGCGAGTTGAATTCATGCCTCATATAACTATGAACTATGGATATATACATATATGATATATAGCAATAAATATTAGTGCATACAAACCCATTAATATTAAAATTTGATAATTAATTTCACACTCTTTAGATTATCACCCTATCTTTTGTATTGCCATCTATTTAATCACTTTTCTTTGTTCATTTCTTCTCATTTACTTTTTTAAATATGGTTATAGTTGTTGTATATTTATATCTCTTTCCTTATTTCCTTTTCTCTTTGCCTCTGTCTCTCTTTATCACTCTCTTGCTTTCTTCATATATTTTTCTTGTTTCATGAAAGTTTTCTCCATGTCTCTGAATTTCTCATAATTGTTTGCCGAAATTACATTACAGTATTTCATTCATGTAATGTATCAGGAACTAGTACATGAACATAGAATTCTGGGTATCCTGTTTCAAAGCAAAGGGAATCTGATAAAATTGGGTTCAAAATGAATTTTTAAAATGTGCTTATGAATTGCATAGTGAGGAACAAATTATAGATTTGTCATGCTAAAATTATAGATTATTGATAAACCTATCTCCACTGATAATAAACAGTTGACCCATCCCTGGGGGGACCACAACACATAATTGTCATGCCTTACTCAAAAGACAAACTTAGCTTGCATTTATTTTGTGGATATTTTCATGCTCATTTAGGTATATGTTGCCTATTCCTATAGAATGTCAATAACTTAGAAGAGCCACTATTCATGGTTTCTTCTTTTGTACTGATTCAATTAAAATTTTATTCTCTGATTACTTTTTTTATTCCCACATATTTCAGTTTTGCCTTAAATTCTAACTGAAATCATACTTCATCAATGTGCTTCCAATTTTCCTGGGATTTCTTTCCCTAAATTATGGATGGATTTTGCTGGAGAGAGTTTCTACACCAGAAACTCCCTATATTGTTTTGATTTAAAAAAATTATCCTCTACTTCACACACACACACACACACACACACACATTTCTATTTCTCCTTAGATTTTGAGATCACAGGATCAGAGTTTTAGAAATATAGAGGACCACTGTGGCCATCTAGTTCAACCTCTTCATTTCATGTATGAGGAAGAGCAGCCAAGAAAGGTTAAGTTATTTACTCAAGTCCCCAAAATAGTAAATAGCTGACCAAGGATCTAAACTTTCCTTACTGTTTTAATTATCACAATCACCAACTGTATGACCTTAGATATGTCACTTCCATATGATAAAACTCTCCCGTCAAATATCCGGGTTGAGCAGGACAAACTCTAAGGTCCTTCCCAATTGTCTGATTCTACTGTGTAACAATTTTCTGTCATTGCCTTTTAGAAACATCAGTAAGATATTGTTGATTGATTAAAATCATTGAAATATGAGCACTATATTCTGTGATCTTCTATTGGAACAGTCATCCTTTACTTGTCCGAAAATATTTTATCCATCATATCTAGAGATAACATCTGAATGTGCTGGATTATCCTTGATTTAGCACTCCTTTCCTGAGCATATACTTGGATGTGCATAACCTGAATATCCATAAGCCCTTTTTTAATTCAAAATTGGCCTGCCGATAGAGAATGATTTCCAAATCCTTAGTTGTCTATCATTTTTCCCCCCAAAGGAGGATTGTTTTTACTTGATTTTTTTTCCTTTACAAGACTTAAGAGACAGATTTAAAATTGGTATTTCAATACAATTACTGAGGTCTAGAACACATCCTTCAGGAATAAAGAACATCAGTGATTTAGAGCAAGTAACTAAGCAACCCAAATGAACTTTTCACATATGAGGAATTCCAGTAAGATTTAACCTCACTCACTCAGTATCTACCACAGAATTACTCTCATCCTCATTTCCTGGAGATGGAAACTTACTCTAAAAATATAAAAATATCATAATTAATAAATATTTATTAATTTCTCCCCTTAGATGAATTTTAGTTAATCAGATTTGTCATCTGTTTTCATTTTTGCTACCTACACTCTTTGTACACTTTTATAACTCACTGAATCTCTGAATTTCAATTTCTTTATGTATAAAATGATGGACCTAGGAGTAAACAGAAGGGTCATTTAATCCAACTTCTTCCATTTACAAATGATTAGATTTAGGCCAAAGGTCTATTTCTGCCCTGAATTTATCATCTCTTTAAATTTATAATATGATTCTTTCTCATTTTTCCTTGCCTTCATATCTTACAGACTGTTCTTCATCCTACTCACTGTTCTAATTTAATTTGTCAACAAACAATAACACCCACTATTTGCAAGGCACTGTGCTAGATGGGAGGAATAGAATAATCAAACCTGTTATCTTCTAGAATCATTTGAATCCCTCTTATTCCAATATATTTTTTGGCAGTAGAAAAGGCTTTGGAAATGGAGGAAGAGATTCTTGGTCCAAATATTTGTTCTACCACTTAAACTACAGATGCAATTTAGGGAAAACCTGGACTCTTTTTGAACCTCAACTTTCTCATTTGTAAAATGAAGGAGATGGACTAGATTATTAATGTCTTCATTTCTAATTCTGATAATCTTTGATATGTATTATATCTTATGTTAGCAATGTAAAATGTTATTTTGTAGCTAATACTGTAAGGAAAATTAACAATATTTTTCTGAAAAATTTATTTTGATGAATTGAATCACACATTATATGTTTTAACTCAATAAAATTAATGAATGAGGATTAAAAATGAGAGTTCCTTGGCTCAAATCTGCACACAGAAATTTCCTAAATGACACTGGACAAATCACTTAATGCCACTTATCTACTCCTTACCACTCTCCTACCTTGAACCAATATTTAGTATTAATTCTAAGACAGAAGGTAAATGGTTTTATGGAAAAATATAAATGAATAAATGAATACCTATATAATCAAGATTATATGGTAGTTGTTGTGAGTTTCCCAGGGAATATCACTTGTTCATATCTTTAAAGTAACATATTGTCTAAATGGCCCTATAAAACACTTGCATTTCTGGATTTATAGTTTCAGATCTTGAGAAGACCTATGATATATCTGACTTTAGCTACATAATATTTCACGTAAGGAAAACAACAACAATAAAAAATTAAATGACTTGCCTAATGGAACTCTGAAATGGTGAATTGCCTAACTATTTTTTTCATTTGTTAAACAACAATTTAAATAAGCCTCATGAAGTTCACTAGCAATGAAAAGGGTAAACAAAGTTTCCAAGTGAATAGCTGGCTAAGGTGGTGTTTAAGAATTATGAGAACTGACCAATGATAGAGCACACCCAACAAAGGTTACAAAAAATGTAATTTTTTGATATGTTATTAATTTAGTCAAAGGACTTTATGTTGAAAAGAATGCTGAACTCTTTGTGTTTGCAAAATATTGGAAAATGAGGGGATGCCTTTCAATTGGGAAGTGGCTGAACAAATTGTGGTATCTGTTGGCGATGGAATACTATTGTGCTCAAAGGAATAATGAACTGGAGGAATTCCATGTGAACTGAAATGACCTCCAGGAATTGAAGCAGAGTGAAAGGAGCAAATCCAGGAGAACATTGTACACAGAGACCAATACACTGTGGTACGATCGAACATAATGAACTTCTCCACTAGCAGCAATGCAAAGATCAAGAGCAAGGCTGAGGGACTTAGGAGAAAGAAAACTAGCCACATTCAAAGGAAGAACTGTGGGAGTAAAAACCCAGAAGGAAAACAACTGCTTGAGCACATGGGCTGATTGGGGATATTATTGGGGAGGTAGATGCTAAACGATAACTCTAGTCCAACTATCAATAATATGGAATTAAGTCTTAATCAATGATATATGTAAAACTCAGAGAAATTGTGTGTTGGCTATGGGAGGGGATTGGGGGAGAAAAGAGCAAGAACATGAATCTTGTAACCATAGAAAAATATTCTAAATTAATCAATTAAATAAATTTTTTTTTAAAAAAGAAAATGATGCAGAGGGAATGGTGAGGGCAAAAATTGAGTGCTCAAGATACAAGAGTATCTAAAACATATGAAAACTAGATGGAGAGAATTCAAGCTGCCTCTGCTTAGAAATATTCTAGTACAGAATAATTTCTGACTTCTCCTGGCATTGTATCAAATTCTAAGACAATTTTCCATTAATCATAAGAGTTTCTCTTTGATTTAAAAATTGAT
Organism: Gracilinanus agilis; assembly: GCF_016433145.1. Taxonomy (NCBI): domain Eukaryota; kingdom Metazoa; phylum Chordata; class Mammalia; order Didelphimorphia; family Didelphidae; genus Gracilinanus; species Gracilinanus agilis. Next base: position 704,146,585 of record NC_058131.1, read on the forward strand.
TACAGAGGTTTTCTTTTTTTATCATTAATTGATTTAGAATAGTTTTCCATGGTTATGATTCATGTTCTTTCCCTCCCCTCTTCCCATTCCCCAACTTGAGCTGACAAGCAATTCCCCTGGGTTATACAGGTATCATTGTTTATAACCTATTTCCATATTATTAATATTTACAATAGAACAATCATTAAAGTAAAAATCCCCAATCATATATCCATCGAACCATGTATTACATAGATTTTCTTGATTCCTCTTCCTTAAAAATAATCTAGTTTTTACTTGGGGAAGTTGTGAAAATAAATCAAGAATTCACTTTTGACTCTTTTTCTCATCTGTAGAAAAAATATATTCTGCCAAAACAATGACAGTTGTATTTCTGTCTCTCCTTAGGTCTTCCTCCTAGTTTTTATTTACTCCATTTGATCAAGGATAAACAGAGACCAGTAACATAAGAATTAATCATGTTTATCATTCTTTTTTTTTTACATTTTTTAACATTTATTAATAATCAATTTTAACATGGTTACATGTTTCATGCTCCTACTTTCCCCTTCACCCCCCGCACTCCCCCCATCCATGGCCGACGCACATTTCCACTGGTTTTGTCATGTGTCCTTGATCAAGACCAATTTCCCAAATGTTGGTGGTTGCATTGGTGTGGTAGTTTCGAGTCCACACCCTCAATCATGTCCGCCCCGACCCATGCGTTCAAGCAGTTGCTTTTCTTATATGTTTCCTCTCCTGCATTCCTTCCTCTGAATGTGGGTAGCTTTCTTTACCATAAATCCCTCAGAATTGTCCTGGGTCATTGCATTGCTGCTGGTACAGAAGCCCATTACATTCAATTTTACCACAGTATATCAGTATCTGTGTACAGTGTTCTTCTGGCTCTGCTCCTTTCGCTCTGCATCAGTTCCCGGAGGTCTCTCCAGTTCGCCTGGAACTCCTCCAGTTTATTATTCCTTTTAGCACAATAGTATTCCATCACCCGCATATACCACAGTTTGTTCAGCCATTCCCCAATTGAAGGACATACCCTCCTTTTCCAATTT
>NC_058131.1:704152621-704206302 GCF_016433145.1 Gracilinanus agilis
GAGAGAGAGAGAGAGAGAGAGAGAGAGAGAGAGAGAGAGAGAGAGAGGAGAGAGAGAGAGAGAAGAGAGAGAGAGAGAGAGAGACAGGAGATAAAATCATAGAAATTATCACTTGGGTATGTAGACCAGAGTAGAATTTCATCAACACAGCCTGAATTCTCATACCTCCTTCCTCAAGTCACCCATATAGTTCCATTACTAACTTCTAACACTAAAGATTTCATGTCTATTTCTGACTTCAAATCTTCTGCTTCTCCAGCTCTTGGCCCAATTCTCAAACACAGCACCTTTCCCTCCATATTCTTATTATGTTGCTTTCTCATCAATGCAGCCCCAGATTCCCCCCTCATTTTGGAGGTTTTTAAAGGTTTATTATTAGACAAAAGTTAGTTCATATTAAGCACAGAATTACTGAAACTTCTAGGTAGTTTGAAGTGAAGTGCAGGACAAATATAAAATCACTGGATGATTTTTCCTTTCTGTCCAGGAGGTGCTATCTCCAGCATTATATTTTCTTTAGTAATAGAAAGAGAAAGTATATATGTAGATAGTTAGTTAGGCAGGCAGGTAAGTAGTTAGATAGATAGATAGATAGATAGATAGATAGACAGACAGGCAGATAGATAGACAAACAAATAGATAGATATATGGGTGATGGTAGATGGATATGTAAGGGTTAAATAAGGAGTTTTGATAAAATAAGAGAGCAGCTTTTAATAACTTGTGTTTTATCGAGAATATAGTAGAGTTGTAGATTAATATTATCCCTTTAAGACAGAGAAAAGAAACTTCTAGCAGCTCTTAACAATTAACAATTTAGTTTTATTAAAATAGAGCTAGCAAAAGAATATAGAAAAATGAACATAATAATGGAGAGAAATATAGGAAAGAAGTAGAGAAATAAATTTCCTAATTTCTAAGTAGCTATCCTATAACTATCTATAACTGCCAATAAATGCTATCTAAAACTGCCTATATTTACCTATAACTGCCTATAACTACGGCTAATAGCAACCATCCCACAAAGTTCCAATCCAATCCACCAAATCAAAACCAATCTAATCAATGTTTAATTCAATGCCAATTAAGTCTGTCAACAAAGACCAACCACCTCCCAAAAATTTCAAGAAAAAAAACAACAAACAACTGATAGCCAAAACCAAAAGCAAAAAAATCCCAAAAGCAAAAATGCCCTCTAAAGGCTAAAGCCCTCTCAGTAAACTCAGGCTCATCTTTTATATTCCAGCAACTAAACACCAATCACCAACTCAACATACTCCCATCAGCTAACTTCCTTGCAATTGCCAGCACCTGTCAGCAACTGACTCCTGACCAGCTGATGCTTTCCCCTTTTAAATCCCCTCTTTACCTCAATTCCTGTCTCTGGTTTCTACTTCCTTTCACTGTGGGCTGGTTAATCACTACACATATCTATGGTAAGAGGACCTCCAGGTCCCCCATTAAATTAAAGAAAAGGAATAAAGAATTCCTTTTTACAAATGGATGGATGGATGGAGATGGATACATAAATACATGGATAGATTGGTGGATGGAGAGAGATTCATATTTGTACTCGTATAAATACATTCTTTCTCTTCCCCACTAGATTATAGACACCTTAGAGAAAAAAAAGCAAAAAACAACTTGTCTTCATGTCATCTTGATAAGTTGATAAGTTTTCTTTTTGAAAGCATATCAAGCCAAAGTTTGTTAACATGGAATGGGGTTTGTAACATGTAATAGACTTTTAGCCTTCTACAAACTATTAAATAAAAGTTATTGGTCATTTTACCTGGGCCCCATACACTTAGAACATTATGTTTTCTCCCTCTGCTCCTATACAAGATTAAAATTTAATTTCTATTGAACATATAATTGGTACTTGAGACATGGTAAAATATTAAATGTTTACATTTTAATCAGTCATTTGGAACTCTAATCACATTTTCCCAAGCAATGAAGGCTACACACAGTTATGTTTTTCAAACCAACCAAATTGATAATTCACTCAAACTATTAAGAATGTATGACTAAATTCACTTTGGAAAAATAAAGTTTAAGTACTAGTATTTGAACAAAATGGAAAAATGACAGCTTTGAAAATAATTTTTAACAGCCAAATTTGGGGGCAGGTAGGTAGCTCAGTGGATTGACATCCAGGTCTATAAACAGGTGGTTCTAGGTTCAAACGTTACCTCAGTAACTTCCTAATTGTGTGGCCCTGGGCAAATCACATAACCTCACTTGCCTAGCCTTTACCACTCTTCTGCCTTGAAACCAATACACAGATTTGATTCTAATCTGAAAGGTCAGAACTTTTAAAAAGTTAAATTAGGTGATAGTTAGAAATAGTTTACTTTTTATCAGAAAGGAACAAGAAGCAAGGTAATAATGTGAAGAATCTAAAGAGAAGTATATGTACTTTCATGGGATTTGAAATCTTTCGGTATTGATGAATTTTATTGTTCATCATTTTTATTATCAAAATAGTCATCATCATTGTCATTGTTCTAAGTCATACTTCCCTCTAAGAAAGATCAGAGGATCTAATCAAATCCTGCCTCTAACACTAGATTTGTCACCTTAAGTGACTAACTAAAATCTCCACTGGGTTTCAATCTCATCATTTGTAAAATTAAGTAATTTGACTAGATGCTCTTTTGACTTCCTTTCCAGTTCTATATCTGTTATCCCATCATGAAAATCACTAATCATACTTAATTTTAAATGTTCTATTTTCCTTCATTCAGGTACATAATTAGAACTACATTTTCACTTCCCAGTCTTATTGTGGATAGATTTGCAGTCACAATGAAAGAACATATAGAAAGAAAATATTGAGGGGAATGAAAATAAGGTAACTGGGAAGCATCATAAGGCATAAGGAAAGGCAGGTACCTATAAGAGGATGCAAGTGTTGGAGAATTAGTTTCTGATAAACTGAACTATGATTGCAACACAGAAAAGATGGGGAAAAGTTCTTCTAAGAGGAAAGATAAGAAAGAATGGGTATCAAATACTGGGTCAGACATTAGATCAAGATAACTTTTATTGCTGTCCAGGGACAGTGGGAGTATTGGTATTTGAGAACAGGTGTAAGAAGAACACATCATAGTCTACATATAATTATTTGTTTAATAGGATATTTTGACCCTGGGAAAATCATTTAACTCCAATTGCCTAACCCTTACCACCCTTTTGTCTTGAAACCAATATCAAGACAACCAAGACAAAAGGTAAAAGTTTAAAATATAGGATATTTTAAAATCACACATTCCTACATCAAGCACAATGGCTGGATACACTATTTGATAGTGCTTTGGAGTTGGAGTCAGGAACACTTGAGTTCAATCTGATGTCATATTTGCTAGTAATGTGTTTTTGAGCAAGTCCTTTAACATCTGTCTTGCTTCAGTTTCTTTATTTGTAAAATAGGGATAATAATAGCACCTATGTCCAGGATTATTGTGAGGATGAAAGTAAGTAATATTTGTAAAACCATTTAAATATTATTATTAGTATAATTGTTATTATTGTATTATGAGATACACTATGTATGGCTTACAGGAATAACAAATATAATCCTTGAAGAATGTAACAGTAAACATTGATATACATTTATCTGATTTAAAATACATTACATATCTCTAATAATTAGAGAAAGGCAAATCAAAACAACTCTGAAGTACCTAGTAGATTGGCTAAAATGACAGTAAAGGAAAGTAATAAATGTTGGATGGGATATGGCAAAATTGGGACATTAATGCATTGCTGCTGGAGTTGTGAATTGATCCAACCATTCTTGATGGCAATTTGGAACTATGCCCAGGGAGCGCTAAAAGACAGCCTGCCCTTTGATCCAGCCATACCACTGCTGGGTTTATACTCCAAAGAGATTATAAGGAAAAAGATTTATACAAAAATATTTATAGCCGTGCTCTTTGTGGTGGCAAAAGAAAAGGGAAAAAAAAAGGAAAATGAGGGTATGCCCTTTAATTGGGGAATGGCTGAACAAATTGTTGTATCTGTTGGTGATGGAATGTTATTGTACTCAAAAGAATAATGAACTGGAGGAATTCCATGTAAAGTGGAATGACCTCCAGAAATTGATGCAGAGTGAAAGGAACAGAACCAAGAGAACCTTATACACAGAGATGGATACACTGTTGTAAAATCAAATGTAATGGACTTTTCTACTAGCAACAATGCAATGATCCAGGACAACTACTAGAGAACTATGAAAAAGAATGCTATCCACATTCAGAAGAAGAACTGTGGGAGCAGAAAAACAGAAGAAAAACAACTTCCTGATCACATGGGAGGATGGGGATATAATTAGGGATATTGAAACAAAATGAGTACCCTAGCACAAATATCAATAATATGGAAATAGGTCTTGATCAATGACACATGTAAAACCCAGTGGAATTGTGTATTGGCTATTGGAGGGTGTGGGAGCAGGGGAGGGATAGAACATGAATCCTATAACTGTGGGAAAATATTCTAAATTAATTAATTAAATAAAAAATTAAAATTAAAGTGGAAAAAAATTAAAACAAATAAAATGAAATATATTACATAGCTGTGAGATTAGATCTTTATATGTGGCTAAGACAGACATACCCAAAATCTAAAACATCTAGGCTACATCATCATATTTTACTAATAAAGAGAGCCAGCAAAAATCGATCACCAAATAATTAATTACTTTAGTTTATGATTTTGAATCTGAGTTAATAGACTTAAAATGACAAATGAATATGAATGGTATTGCTATGTACTTTGTTGTACAAAATGTTCATTTGGTGTGTTTCCTAGAATTAAAAAAATGATCTGCCTTAATCCATAATATCTTTATTCAAGAAAGATAAATACCTCTAAAACATGGAAAGTGCAAGAACTTTTTTTAAAATATGGAGTGAATTGAAGAGCATCTGAGTATGGCCTACTCTCCCAAAAAGTCCATTCAAATATAATGACTGGAATTCCATAGAATCACAAAATTATTAAATTTCAAAAAACTTTTTCTTCCTTTATTTTTTTTCTTCTTCCTTTAAAATAAGGCCAATATCTCTTTCTAAAGAAAAGGAAGGCAATGTACAGGTTTATTTGACCTACCTAGGAGTCATAATTAGATTGATATATAGAAGTACTCAATTTCATTTTTTTCAATCGTCAGCTCTCCCTTATTGCCAGTTAAATAGTGTTTGTAGCAGTAAGGAATTGTATATCCATTACAACCATCTTTCTCTTTTTCATTAAACATCCCCAGTTTCTTCAAATGATACTTGTATACCAAGGATCACTGAATTATCACTGTTATGGTAAAACTTTTTGATATATTCTAGCTTAATAATGTCCTTCCTAAAATAGGAGTCCCAGAACTAAAGACAATATTTTTTTTTGTGATCTGATTAGTGCAGAGTATAGTGAGACAAATATTTCCTTGATATTTTCCAAACCATTTTAATTTTTTTATTTTTTAACTCAAATATTTGGTTTTTTTGTTTTTGTTTTTTTTTTACCCTTGTACTTCGGTGTATTGTCTCATAGGTGGAAGAGTGGTAAGGGTGGGCAATGGGGGTCAAGTGACTTGCCCAGGGTCACACAGCTGGGAAGTGGCTGAGGCCAGGTTTGAACCTAGGACCTCCCATCTCTAGGCCTGACTCTCAATCCACTGAGCTATCCAGCTGCCCCCAACTACTTTTAATATTAAGGAAAATTTGTTTTTTTGTTGTACTTTCTAGGTTTTTTTAATTAAGAATATGTGTTGGGGCAGTGGAGTCAAAATGGCAGTGTAAAGTAAGGGACTCTCCTTAGTCTTCAAATAACTTTAAAATGACCCCTCAAAATAAATTTTGGAGGAGTAGAACCAACAAAAGGATGTGTAAATAATTTTCAACCCAAGACTACTTAGAAAGACGACAATAAAGGTCTGTCTAACTGATGTGATAGTGGTAATGACTGAAATTTTTTGGAAGCTACATTTCTTAATTTAAAAACAATTTATTAAACAAATGCTCAAGAGAATCTAAACCAACCAGAAGATTCTCTCCATGATCAGAATGTGCACAGACAAGAGTGAGTAGGGCAAAAGAGCCAGTCAAAGAGATCAGCAAAAGAGACAAAAATAGAGTCCCAGTGCTCCTCTCCAGGCCAATATTATCCCCTGTGACTTCACCTCTTAGCCTCTCCTCCGGACATCTAATGACATCTCTGATTGGTAAATAGGAACTGAAGAATTGGACTTAGAGACTCTAACTTTTCTTTCATTACTTCATCACAGAAGAACAAATCTTAGGAATGGCAAAATCCCCTTTCTTTCCCTCCATATGGCTGTGCCATCGTTCTTTCTAACATATTGACTAAAGCTTGCTGATTTAATCTCATGTCTTCTGTGTGTCATGGTTAGAGCCTTTAAGACCTAAACAAAAGAAAGGAGGTTCCAACTCAGATTCATAGATGGGGGGAGAAACTGTCTCATCCTGACCTTAGAATCCAACTATCTCAGTATTTCCTTGAGGGACAGAATGAGGAGTGGAGGGGTGGGAATTATTTTACAATTCAACATTAACTTTCCACAGAGTGAAGCATAGTCAAGGGTAGACCTTATCAGCTCTTGCTTGGTCATATTTTTTTCCCTTATCCATAGATATGACAAGTATTTTTTTCCATTTTCTTCTACTTTGCTTATGCTATCACACTTTCTGCCTAAATTATTTGTCAATTTTGAACTGTTCTTTACATATAATGTGAGATGTTGGTCTATGTCTAATTTCTGAAAAACGGCTTTCCCATTTTTTCCAGCAATTTTTTTCAAATGGTGAGTTCTTACAGCCAAAGCTTGGATGTTTGTGTATATTAAAAACCAGATTACTGTCATCATTTACTTCTTCTATGTATTGTGTACCTGATGTCTTCCCACTGATCCATCACTCTCTTTTAGTCAGTACCAGACTGCTTTGATGATTACCATTTTGGTGATATAACTTGATATGTGGTACTGATAAAGTCTCACTTCATACTTAATTCAACAAATCCCTTGATATGCTTGTGTTTTGTTCTTCTGGTTGATTTTAATTACTATTTTTTCTAGCTCTATAAATAATTCTTTAGCATTTTGACATAATACTTAATAAGCAAATTAACTTAGGTAGATTTAAAATTTTTATTATATTGTCTTGACCTACTTATGAACAATTAAGATTTCTTCATTGTATATTAGTAAATAATTATCATTTGGAAACATTTCTTTTTTATCTGAGAGGTCTGGAATTTGACTAAAATATTTCTGAGGGTTGTTGTTTGGATATTTTTTTTAAACCCTTAAATTCTGCGTATTGGATCCTTGGTGGAAGAGTGGTAAGGGTGGGCAATGGGGGTCAAGTGACTTGCCCAGGGTCACACAGCTGGGAAGTGTCTGAGGCCAGATTTGAACATAGGACCTCCCGTCTCTAGGCCTGACTCTCAATCCACTGAGCTACTCAGCTGCCCCCTGGATATGTTTATAAGGGAGAGATAAATGAATTATTTTAAAGTGTATTTTCCCCCTCTGTTTCTAAGATATGGAGACAGTTTTCCTGGATAATTTCTTGATGTATAGTGTATAAGCTCTTTCCTTAACCATGGCAGTTAGATGTCTAATAATTCTTAAGTTGTCTCTCCTCAATGTATTTCCAGGTGAGACTTTTTTTTAAGTAATGTTTCACATTTTCTTATAGATGCTTCTTAGAAATTTTTCTTGTTTCTTGATGTCTTATGTAATCATTAGTTTACAATTTCTCAATTTTAATTTTAAGTAATTTTTTCTTCAATTTTTGTGTTTTTTTCCAATTAGTCAATTCTGCTTTTAAGTCTTTATTTTCACCAGTATATCTGTGCATTTTTGCCAAGCTGTTAATTTTCTTTTCATACATTTTTTTCTTTGTTCTTATTTCTTCACATAATTCTTTCATTACCACTATTATTTTGAAAGACACTATTAGCTCTTCTAGAAATTCTTTTTGAATTCTTGTCCAATTCAGATCTTACACTGAGGCTTTGCTCATAGATATATTTACTTCATTGTCTTCTGAGTTTGTGTCTTGATCTTCTCTGTCACCTTAATTACTTTTTATGATCAAGTCCTTTTTTTGTTGTTTCCTAATTTTTTTTCCACACTCTATTGATTTTGAATTTTATGTGAACTTGGGTTTTTCTGCCAATATAGAGCAAGGAAGGGAATTGTCTCAAGCTTCAGTCTTTTTTTGGACTACTTTTTTCAAAGCCATTTCTGGTAGTTTAAAAGTTTGGAATATTTCCAAGGTGATGTGATTTGAGTAGAGGTGTGATCACTGCTTTCCAGTTCTATACATGGATCTTTACAGAGAAAGAGCTTATGATCTCTTTAGATTGAAATCAATACTGCTCCTTAGGGCCCAATATCCACTGGGACCAGAAGTGACACTGGCATTCAGGATCCTTAAGAATTTGGATGATATGCCATTTGGTCCATATTTGTCAGCATTAATATTATTTAATTATGTAATTCCAGATGAATTTTGTTATAATTTTTTCTAGTTCTATAAAATAGTTTTTGGTTGTTTGATTGGTATGGCACTGAGTAATTAAATTAATTTTGGGTAGGATTTTCATTTTTATTATATTTTCTTGGCCTGACCATGAGCTATTAATGTTTTTCCAATTGATTAGATCTAACTTTATTTGTGTAAAAAGAGTTTTATTTCATTTTCATATAATTCCTGCATTTGTTTTGGGAAGAAGATTTCCTGCAAAATATAATTTCTCTGTTTATTTTATTTTATTTTTTGTTTTTGCTTTGTCTGAGATGATAATTGTCACCTTTCCCTTTTCATTTCATATAAACTGTAATAGTTTCCATCTCCAGTCACTTTTTTCCATACTATATGTATTTTTGTTTGTTTCAAATGTGTTTCTTATAAATAGCATATTGTACAGTTATGGTTTCTATGTGATTATGACTTTCCCTTCCTTTCTATAGATGAGTATTCCATTCAAAAATATAATTATAATTACTAATGTCTATTTACTTCCATCCTAGTCCTATACTATCCTTCTGTTTACCCAGTCTTCTCCTCAAATATCTTTTTTGCTTCTGATCCATTTCCCTTAATCTACCTTTTTATCTTCACTCCCTTTCTCTAAACTTCTTTCCCTCTAACTTCCTTTTCACTAAAGGGATCTTTAACAAACAATACAAGTTTATTCTTCTTTCCTCAAACCAATTCAGATAAGTTAACTTCATGTGTTGTCCACTTTCTCTTCCCTTACAGATATAAATAATCCTTTGTGTGAGGGAATTTTCTCCTTCCTTCTTATTTCTTCTCTCTCCCAAGACCTTCCTTTTAATTATCATTCAATTCTTCTTTTTAGACCATCTCAATATAAGAGAATCAAACCCAGGACTTCTGACTATTTAAATTTCCTCTAAGGTCTTTTAATTGATAAAGTTCTTATTTAATGCATATATTATCCACCCATTTCATAATGTAAAACTTTAATCTTTTTAGTTCTTTATGTTTTCTCCCTAATGTTTACCTGAGTATGCCTCTCTTTAGCTCTACCTATTCAATTCTTGTCTTTTCATAAAGAATATGACTATGCTTAGAAATACTAAAAATCAAAGGAGAAATTAATAAAATCGAAAGGAAAAGAACTATTGAATTAATAAATAAGACTAGAAGCTGGTATTTTGAAAAGAAAACAGATAAAATAGATGAAGTACTGGTCAATCTAATAAAAAAGGAAATAAGAAAACCAAATTAACAGTATCAAAAATGAAAAGGGAGACCTCACCTCTAATGAAGAGGAAATTAAGGCAATAATTAAAGACTATTTTGCCCAATTATATGGCAATAAATATAGCAATCTAGAGAATATGAATGAATATTTACAAAAATATAAATTACCTAGATTAACAGCAGAAAAAATAGAATACCTAAACAGTTCCATATCAGAAAAAAATTGAACAAGCCATCAAAGAACTCCCTAAGAAAAAATCACCAGGGCCTGATGGATTCAAAATTGAATTCTATCAAACATTCAAAGAACAATTAATCCCAATATTATACAAATTATTTGATATAATAAGCAAAGAAGGGGTCCTACCAAGTTCCTTTTATGACACAAATATGGTACTGATTCCAAAGCCAGGTAGATCAAAAACAGAGAAAGAGAATTATAGACCAATCTCCTTAATGAATATAGATGCAAAAATCTTAAATAGAATACTAGCAAAAAGACTCCAGCATGTGATCAAGAGGGTTATCCATCATGATCAGGTGGGATTTATACCAGTAATGCAAGGATGGTTCTACATTAGGAAAACCATCCACATAATTGACCATATCAACAAGCAAACCAACAAAAAACAGGTAAGGGAATGAAACAGGTGGTATATAGGAGGTTAAAGGAATGAACTGGGGGATAGGAAGGGCTGCTCAAAGTGGCTAGTCACTGAGGTTTGAGACAGAGGGTACTTGGAGGAAATAGGCTGGGTTCTTCAGGCAGGGGAGGTATCTCTATTATACAAGAGGAATTGGGCCAGTCAGAAATGTTTTAGATCTGGCTGGTGGGTTTTCTCTTGTTAATTTCTAAGAACCCTTGAGGGAGGAGTCAAAGGCTCCCCCTTGCCAGTGAAATGGATGTCTGCAGGAAGTCTCGGCTGGGTATTTCCTACCCAAGATGGATGCCTAGGTTTCCCCCAAGAAATAAAGGAAAGTAATTTCTTCCCTCTTCACCCTTTGCCTTAATATTTAATAGAATGATTCACCAGAGGCTTTTATGTAGGTAACAAAGGGGATTTATTGATGTTAGAGGTAGGTTAAGGGAAAGAGGGTTTCAGGGTTTGTAGCTGCTGCTAGGGAGAAAGCTGGTGCTGGGGAAGGGTCACAAAGAAGGAGGGTCAGACTGAGAGAGGTTGGCTATCCCAGTCAGGAAGGTTTCACTCCCTGAAGTAAAGGTATTATCAGATACACAGATCACTAAATAAGGGGGTGGTTTGATTTAGGATGTCCTACTTGCCTATAGAAGCTAAAACCATGTTGTCCAACCACCAAAACCACCCTTCCTCCCAGGGCCCAGAGGAGAAATTCAGGGAAATAGTAGGGATGTACATGGAGAGATCAGGGAGAGGTCCAGAGAATTAAGGCTAAGTCCAAATGTCCCAAAGACAAAAGGCACAGACCAAGGCAAAGCCAAAGGCCAAAAGCCCCAAAGCCAACAGGCAAAAAGCCCCTCAGTTGGTGCTTCAGGAGTATTTGTAGCATCAGGCTCCAACTGTTTTTCTGTGAACATTCTAAAACTTCTAACTGCCAGAGCTGCTACAGTTGATTTGCAAAAGCAAAAAGCTTCTGCTGTAATCCTGCATTACAATAATTATATGAAAAAAGTTCTAGATCACTCTTGAGTATAGACATACACATTAAAACAACTCTGATGTACCACCTCACACGTATCACAATGGCCAATATGACAGAAAAGAAAAATAATAAATGTTGGAGAGGGTATGGAAAAATTGGAACACTAAGGCATTGCTGGTGGAGTTGTGAAGTGATCCAACCATTCTGAAGAGAAATTTGGAATTATAACCAAAGGGCTAAAAATCAGTGCATAACCTTTGATTAAATAATACCACTATTTAGAAAATGGGAAAGAACCTCTTTGGAATATATATATATATATATGTATATATGTATATATGTATATATGTATATATATACATATGTGCTTTTTGTGGTGGCAAATAATTGGAAACCAAACATAAGGGATATCTCTCAATTCGGGAATGGTTAAACAAATTATGGTAAATTATGGTGTTGAAGTACTATTGTGCTATGAGGATGAACAGGATGATTTCAGAAAGAGCTAGCAAGTCACATGAACTGATGTATAGTGATATAAGTAGCACCAGGATTGTACACAGTAACAGAAATATTGTGGAATGTTCAAATAAGATAGACAGCTACTAATAGCAATTACAGTGATCCAGAAAAATTCTGGGGGACTTTTCATAGAAGAATGCTATCTACCTTCAGAGAAAAATTGTTGGAGTAGGAATGCAGATGAAAGCATATGATTTATCACTTGTTTGTTTGGATATATATTTTGGGGTTTTGGATTCATAAGATTATTCACTTTCAAAAATGAATAATATGAAAATATGTTTTGTGTCATAATACATGTATAACCCAGACTGAATTGCAAGCCAGTTCTAGGAGGGGGTACTGAAGAAGGGAGTGGGATCATATAACATATAAGTAATTTGGATCATATAACTTAGGAATTTATGTGTAAATTTGTTATTAAATAAAAAGAATTAAATAAACTTCAAAAAGAAAAAAAGTTTATAATTATATTTTCCATCAATTTCAAGATATTAGTTACTCATCTAATGGTTTTTTGTCTGTTTCCTATTTCATACACACACATGCACACATGCACACAAGAACACATGCACAGAGGGGAAAAAAGCAAAATAAAAAATGAAATATGTTAATTAAACAAAGAAACAAAAATAAAAATAAAATTGTTGCTCATTCTTGATCTCTGGATTTTTTTGCACAGAGTGCAAATAGGGATGCTGAATTTGTCCCTTATTTTTCTTTTTAAGTTGTCACCACTTAAGCATATTGCTTCCTCCAGAAGGCATTTCACTCCTCCAAATGATGATTAAACTGGTAGTGATTAGGGTGGATGAAGAAACTGAGTAACATCTGTTGACATCACATTTAGCTAAGTAATTAATTATTGTTTCAAAGCCATGAGACAAATGAGAAATCCCATGTATCATCACTACCAATCTTTCATCTTTTTTTTTTGTTTTTATCATCACAACAATTTGTCTTTCCCTAAATACTGCACCATTGATCAAGCAATCATTCCACAATTACTAAACATTTATACAACATGTAACCAGCTTTGTACTGGGTGATGAGTAATATATGAAAAAAAATAAATAAGATGACATTTTGTATTAAGGTTTGGCCATTGGATGTTTGGAAGGGCATTGATATGTTCTACATTATATCCATAAGAGGACAACTAGAATGGGGAAGTACTAGTAGATCAGTTCACATTATGATATATTTCAGAGATGGGAGATATTTCATCTGGAATAAAAGACTTGGTGGGAAATAACTGTGTTCAAGTATTTGAAAAGTAGCTTTTAGAAAGGGAGATTAGCTTTGTTCTAGTTGGTTCTAGAGAGAAAACAATGCTGAATTTAGATTTATAATACTTATATTTGAATTCTAGCTTTTTTACTTACTCTTTATGAAATTAATTTTCAAAACTTTGGAGTTAGGCTTGATTTAAGAGAAATATGTCAAATAATGGAAGATCTTGTAAAGTTAAATGGTTTCCTTTCTGAGATATATTTTATTGGAGGCCTCTAAGCACAGAGTGGATGAATACCTGTCATAGGTGATTTCAAGAGAATTTTGGAAATTCTTCATAAATGAGAGACCAGATAGACATTCAAGTTTTATTCTAAAATTTTAAGACATGGATCCTCCTTTAACTAAAATTAAAATGAAACACTAGGATACACTGAAAAATAATAATGATTAGCTAGCATTGACTGATAAGTATAATTCAAGTTTATAGAAAAGATAAATCAGCATGGAAAAGAGCACAGTAGTAAGAAAAATTTCCTTGAGGGGATATCGATGGACAGGCTTCAAACTATTGATAGTAATACATATTTCTTTTTACTTTTATCCCCACAATCCAGTTGCCAAAATAATTATTTAAAAAATCAAATCTGCCTAACATCCTCTCCACTCAAAAAATCTTTATTTTGTCTAGTATAAAATACAGACTTTCCAGACTGACATTTAAGACACTCCAAAATTTTGTTCTAGCTTTGTATCCCATCATCCTTCATTCATACACACTATGATCCAGACACATTCTACTAAAAACTAAATAACTCCTGGTTTGTGGGAGAAAGATAGGTTTCACTAGCTAAAAATTACAATTACAGCTATTTTCTTTCTATGTTAATCCTTAGTGGAGAAAAGTGAAGTTTTTCCTAAGTACCTCTTGTTCAAGATGGTTAAGTATAAGGGAATACAGCCATGGCTTTTTATTCTTGTGAGGTAACTGTTTTGTCTTGCTTAAAAAGTGTACCTGATCTGCGTTGTTATGGGAGAATTAATTTCTGATCCTGGATTTTATATTTTATTTTATACTGGCACAAGACTCTGTGAGACATGAAGTCTCTTCTCAGAGATTTGGGTATAGTTGCTTATATGTGCTGAAGTTCAACTTCTCCCTCTCTAATGAAGGAGACCAAGATTACAATTGCTGCTAGCTGAAGTAAAATCGTGTTCTCCAACAACATTGGTTCAGCATTTCCTGTGAGGTTTGTGAGGTAAGAAGCCAAGACAAACTGGCCATGTCTTATCTTTAACAGCTAAGGTGGTCGCATCTAATTCCCCAAACAGCAGTAAATCTGCTCTCATAAGGGACCTCAGAGAATAGCTAGAACCTGTGAATCTACAGAGGCATTTCTTGAAGGAGGGACATGTGGTCCTCATGACATTTTGAGTCTATACCAGCTTCCTTTGATGTAACCAATAATGATCCTTCATCTCTGTTCTGTTCTTTGCTCTGTGCTTATAAAAAAATGTATTGCACTCTCAGTTTGATGTCTTTTAACCATTCAAGGGATCCAGAGAGCTGTTGCAGTAGTGGGTAATGCCACTACTAGTAAGTCATAACTTTGCTTGGTGAAACCTGCCTTGATTTACAGTTTCAAGCTTTATTCTAATTGGTTGAGACAATATATAAGTGAATAATTTATTGGAATGCTCTGTAATCTCCAGGGACATCTAGTAACAGTATCTAAATGTCCTTTTATGGATGTTTAAAGAAATTTTAAATGCTACATTCAAACAGAGAAAAGATTTGAACTGAATAGCAGTAAGACCAGCAGGAAAACAGCTTCATGTGTTTCACATGATTTTGAATTTTAAAATAACATAAAAACCTGCAGTATAGTGTCATATTCCCCCCAAGGAAATGGGATCTTCTCCTTTATATGCTTCCTACATGTTTTTTTAAGAGTATACCCATTCTACCCCTCAGATAATGAGTGCATTGGTTGTAGTGTGAAACAAGTATATCTAAAGATTGTTATCTATTTTATTACTTATATATTTGTTTTAATATATGATTATCTATGATGTAGATATATTATAGATATGCAAATGGAATCTTTAAGATCTAATAATGTCATTAATGAGATTATGTTAATATCACATTCCATATGAATGGGTGTATTCCTCTTTTAATTAAATTCAGAACATTTTATTATCTTCACAGTAAGTTATGCTATGCACTAGGAAACAGGGAAAATTTATAAAAGACACCATAAATCTTTGACCTCATGAAATCTAACAAGATATAGAACCAAAAAATAAAAGCAAATAATTATTATAAAACATTACATTATAAATGTACCTATAGGGTAAAAACAACAGGCTGGATGAAATCCAAATGAAGGCAAAGCAAAAATTCATGAAGAACATTGTATTTGAATTGACACTATGGAGTATTTAAAAATACAACAGATGACACTGTTGCTAATGTAACAAGAATACTCCAGATAAAGTAGGAACTCCATTTTTATTCATTTCTTTTTTCAATACATTTTATTTTGTTAAATGTTTTGCAATTACATGAAATTTTTAACATTCATTTAAAAAATTTTCAGTTCCAAATCTCTTCCTCCCTCCAATCTCTACCTCAGAAGTTGAGAATTGTTATTTCACTTATATATGTGAAGTCATTCAAAACATATTTCCATGTTAGCCATTTTGCAAAAAAAAATCATACACACGATCTGGAAAAATAAAGTTTTATTAAATTGTGTTTCATTTTATATTCAGAGTCCATCAATTTACTCTCGGGAGATGAATAGAATTTTTCATCATGGGTCCTTTGGAACTGTCTTGGATCATTGTCTGGATCAGAGTAATTTAATTTTTCAAAGTTGATTATCCTAAACATATTGCTGTCACTATGGAGAATGTTCGCCTGGTTCTGCTCACTTCACTTTGAAGGAATTCATATGTATTCCCAGGCTTTTCTGAAACATCTTGCATATAATTTCTTTAATGTCTTTTTTTTATAATTATTTCTGCTTTTCATTTCTTATATCACAATAGTATTTTTTTAAACTTTAGCTGGAGTATAATAGATTTTGCTCCATTCCTTTACCTTTGCCAACACATCACCTTAGATACTTCAGACATCATAGTTATCACCTTCTTGCTTTAAATTAGTTTCTTGTAAATGTTATATTGTGAGATTCTGGCTTCTAATCCACCCTATTATGTTTTTCATTTTAGGAATGAATTCATCCCATTCACACTCAGAGTTATGATTATTAACTTTGTTTTTCCTTCAATCTTATTTTTCCCATGTATTCTTCCCTTTCTTTTCAGGTTTTTCCTTTTCACAAAAGATTTTGCTTCTATTTATCTACTTCTTTGAGTTTCCCCTCCCTTCTGTCTACTACCCTCCTTTTCCTTCTTACTTCTCTATTGAGTAAAATAGATTTCTATATCTAACTGAGTGTGGATATTGTTTCCATTTTGTTACATTTCTGATGAGAGTAAGGTTCAAGCATTATCTGTCACTCCCTCATCTTCCCTTCCACTGTACTGACTCTTTCCTGCCTCTTCATGTAAGAGAATATATTCCCCAATTCCATCTTTTTCTCTTTTTTTCAATGTATTACTATTTCTTCTCCCTTGAATTTTAAAAATAAAATGACATTATACCCATATAACTCCCTGCTCTCTGGCTATGTACGCTTCTATTCATTGCACTAATGATGATAAAGTTCTTAAGTATCTCCAGCACCTTAAGTATCCTAAGTACTTTGGGTATCTTAGGTGTCATAGTTATAACCTTCTTACTACAAATGTAATCAGTTGAACCTCATCTCCTTTGATAACCTTAAAATGTCTTAAATGTCTCTTATAGCATAAGTATTTTCAGTTTCTAGTGATCACTTTCCCATGAAAAGAATGTAATTAGTTTAATCCCATTATTTCCCTTGATTACTTTAAGTATATTAAATACTTTAGGCTTTTTACACTATATAAATCTTAATAATCTAGTTATTATTTTTCCCTGAAGGAATGTTATTAGTTTAACCCACTGATTCTCTTGTTGTTGTTGTTGTTGTTTTCCTACTTGTCTTTTAATGTCTCCTTTGTGTGTTGAATTTAATCACTGAATTTTCTTTTTAGCTCTGGCTATTTCATTAAAAATGCCTGGAATTCCTCTATTTCATTAGATGTCCATTCATTTCACTGTTATATAAAGTCTTAGAATGTCACCTAGAACACTAAGAAATGAAGTGATTTTTCAAGAATCACATTCCCAACGTGTGTCAGAAACAGAAATTGAACACAGATTTTCCTGGCTGTGAGGCCAACTTTCTATTCACTTAGTCATGCTCCCTTATTATAACCTCTTCTGTTAGCTCACACATTTATTGCCTCTATATCATCAGTTCTTCCACTGTCACATGGTTCATATACACACACACACACATAAAATAAATTTGAGAAAAGAGAATCATATTATAAAATATACATTTTATATTTTGCATCTTAACAAAATATCAAATTCATTAAGATTAGTTTATGACTTCTGTGAAGATTTAATATTTTCACATGAAGAGACATATTTCTTATTTGGCTTGTAAAACTTCTTTTCCCCCTTCCTCTGTAGGATTTTATTGTTGATTTTTACCTCCACATAAAAAATAATAAAAATTGAAGACACATGAGGCATTAAGGTCTTCTTGACTGAATAGCTTCTTATCGAGATGTCATTGGGACCTTATGAACATATTTATCTTTCCTATTCCAGATCCATTTATTTCCTTGATTTTACAACTTCAATAAAAAATGGCTGTCTCTTCCCTGTACTCTGATAGGAGAGAAACTGGTCTGCCTCCTCTCAGGTGAAAGCTGCATTTAATAGCAGTGACCGAATTTATAAATAGAAATTAATTAAATTTAACTCCATAAGTTGGGGGCAAGAAAACTCTACCAAGAAAAGGTCTTTTCTTAACTGGGGAAAAGATTAGGATTTGTTATTTTCTAAACCTAAACAATGGGACAAGAAGGACAACTAGATATGACTTGGAATAGAATGTGAACAATTACAACTGTTTTCTAAGATACCACTTTCTATATGACCTAAATCCATCACAAAAGTTACAGTTTTAATTTTTTACCCTTCCAAAAGTCCACCTTGCTTGAAATGTAGATGAATCAGAGTCCAGTTAATTTATACTTTAGCAATTTTGAATAGAAAATTAACTGTTTGTTTTATAATTTCTCATGCAAGAAAGTAATGAACTGATTTCTCAGTTCTCTGTCTCTTATTTGAGATACCAATAAAATATTTCAAGAAAATACAATTGAATTATTTTGGATACATTTTGAAAACTTTGTCCCAGCACTAGTCCTTATCAGATGTCCTCAGGAGTTGTACAATAAGGACAGATATTTGTGCACAGCAACATGCATCATTGGAATGCCTCCCTATGTTGAGGAGATAATAGATTCATTTGAATATTAGAACATCAAGTACTCTTTGGAATAGCAGGATTTTGTCATTCCATCTTTTGCTCAGCCTCTTTGTATTACTTCCCTGATCCAAAGTTCAGTTTGAGATATTCCCTTCCAAAAAAACCTTCTTATTTGATGGCTCCCTGTACACTTGACTATAATTCAAACTTCTCTGATATTAAAAAAAACTCTTCATAGTATAATTTTAATTTGTTATTTCTACCACGATCACACATGACCTTGTTTCATATACTCCTCATGCTATATAAGCTTATCTCTCTCTCTCTCTCTCTCTCTCTCTCTCTCTCTCTCTCTCTCTCTCTCTCTCTCTCAGAGAGGCCACTCTATCTCTATTTATACATCTATTCATAGGCTGCCTGCCCACCATGTTTTGTCATTCTTCTTCCCTTTCACTTCTTGGAATCTCTAACTGTTCTTAAGATTCAGTGTAAGGCTCACTTACAACAAGAAGCATTTTCTAATTTCCTTGCTGCTAGTTCCCCTCCTTCTATTAACTACTTTGGACTTTCTATTTGTTTTTCAAATTACTATTTGTTTAGAGATGATTTTCCATTAAAGAATGTAATCCCCTTGAAGCCAAGGATTGTTTCCTTTTTGTTGTTTGTTTTTAATCCTGAGAGGCAAATAGAATGACTGACATGCAGCAAGTAGATATTTAGTAGATTGCTCATGACTTATTGATTAATTTCTTTAGAGGTCAGTTTGTTCATCTCACAGAACTAATAGCAGAAAAATGGAAGCCCTAAAAGGAGATGTGGCTTGAAGTCAGTATACAATACATCAGTGATGGAAAACCATTTAGAGATGGAGTGCTGGCCACCCCCTGCCCCTATCCCTGAGACTGAGTGATGTCCCCCCCCCCGACCCCGAGATCATATGCTGTGCTCCTCCCCCTCACATGCTGTACACTCCTCACCCTGCCTTTACCGCACACAACGAAGGGAGAAAGTGCTCCTGTTGGGCTCCTGGGCAGAGGGTCTCTGGATATGAAAAAATGCATTAGGCATGGTAGGGAGAGGAGGGAAATAGATCCTCCCAAAGCCCTCTGCCTTTCTAGTAAGGAATTCTGGGGGTGGGGAGTCAGGAGGGAAGGTGGCCAATTACCTACAGAGTACTCTACATGCCATCTTTGGCATCCATGCCATAGGTTCGCCAACACTACTATATATCTCAGCCCCCTTATGATGTATAAGGTAACCCCTCAATAACAGTATAGAGCTCTTCATAAATTATTTTTTAAAGTCCATTAGTTACTGGCACATCTTCTAAGGATGAATCTGTAATTAATTTGTTTAGTTGGAGGACAAGTAAATTATAGTTTATTATAGGCCTATATTAGTGATTATTCATTTTGATAGGACTTACAGCTTGTTCATAATTGCTATAACCCTTGAAATTGCAGATTTATCCTCATTCTTGGTGAACAATATGAGTAGAGCTTAAATGGAGGTAAATAGAGATACAGATTTTATGATTACTTGAGATATCCCAATTCCCTTTGATGGTCTGGATATAATGCAGTTATTTTAGGATTTGTTAATAGAGAATCTCAGGATTTCAGAATTTAATGCAATATAAACTTTAAAAAAATTAAATCCTTACTTTCTATCTTAGAGTTAATACTAAGTACTCATTGCAAGGCAGAAGAGAGGTAAGGTCTAAGCAATTGGGGTTAAGTGACTTGTCTTGTGTCACACAGAGAGGAAATGTCTAAGGTCAGATTTGAACCTAGGGCCTCCCATCTCTAGGTATGCCTTTCTATCCACTAATCTTCCTAGTTTTCCTCCCTCCCCCCTCTTCCTTCACCCCACTTCATAGCATTCTAAAATTAAATTAGAATATCCTCTACAATACCATCAACAAGAGATCATGCACATATGCTAAAGATGGGAAACTCATTTCCTTCCAAGGAGCCTCAATTGACTTTTGGACAGTTCTACTTGTTAACTTTGGTTTCCCCTCCCCTCTTACATCAAATTGAATGCTGCTACTCAGAAATATCAATGCAATTTGAAAGGTTGAAGGAACAGAAGACTTGTGTGGGGGATACACAACAGAATTTATGGACAGCTGCTTCCAATGAGGAGTAACCCATTTGCTATGCTCCAACTAGTATGAGAAAATGGCAGACAAGACCAGGTATCCTACACAGAAGAGGATATATTTGTTCAGCTGCAATGTTCATTTAGAAATGAACTTGTTCAGGCAAAATGCTTTGTAACAACCACTTCAAGATGGCACCCACTCTCCCCGGGAACTAAGCTGGTACTGGGGGAAGTATGTCCTTGACATTCAGGGTAATGTTTCATAACTTTTGTTTTAGCTATAGCTTCTCAGCAAATAGATGAAAGAAATAAAGAAACAACCAAACAAATGGGAAGAAGAAATAAAAAAATAAGGAAGAGAGAAAGAGAGAGATGAAGGAAGGAAAGAACAAATTAAATTTTTGTTATTGTGAATGTGGAGCAGTTTAAAAGTAATTTAAACCAAACCTAATAAATTGGGTTTTTTCCTCTGTATTAAAAAAGATACCAGCTGGGTGATTTTGGGCAAGTCACAACTCCCATTGCCAACCCTTGCCACTCTTCTGCCTTGGAGCCAATACACAGTTTTGATTCCAAGATGGAAGGTAAGGGTTTTTAAAAAAATAAAAATAAAAATAAAAAGTTACTTTTTTCTTTTTTCTTTAACCCTCTCCAAATAATATAATAAAAATATTAAGGATCCATAATGTATATAATCATATTTCTAAAACACTTGTAAGAAGGAAAATTTAGGTATTTATAGATATATATTAAAATGTGTGGCCACCAGGAATCAACAATTCAGGTTGATTCCGTAATTAAATCAGACCCAAGTCAGCATCGGGTTGAAGAGTTTATTTACAATCTGGTAGGTAAAAAGTAGGAATAAAGAGAAAAGGAGAGGCTAGTCTAGGCCAAAGGCCTGGACTGAGAGAGAAGGTTAAAAGGTTAAATAAATGAAGCTGTAAGCTGCAAGGCCTAACAGCCAGATAGGCAGAGTTTAGAAATGGCCCAGCTAGGCCAAGGAAGTCAGCCTATCTTACCCACGTGACAATACAGAGTGTAACCGTTCTGTGGTCTGGGGAGATGCTTCTGCTCCCAGTTTGAGATGGCAGCTACCCCACAGGAAGTTCACTAACTTACTTAAAGAGATCGTGTCTTTCATCACTTCATGTGGTCCACCTCTAATTCAAATGGACAAATGGCAGGTTCTACATTGATTTGGACTGCCCAAAGGGCAGTCCCTTATTCTTGATTTGTTACTTATTGTCACGTGTGGGTAACTCATCTCCCCTCCCCACTAAGGGAGGTTAGGGTGACATCATTAGCATGTCTAGGTTGAGTAGATTTTTGACTATTAATGGGCTCTAGCTAATTCTATTTACACACACTGCAGATTTTACAGTTTAAATTTTTAATATTTTTACATTATTTTATTACCCTATATCCATCTCTCTCTCTGTGTATCTCTCTGAAAGCATGTCATATTATTAGGAGAAATTTAAAAATAGAGGGAAAAAATAGTTCAGCAAAAATAACCAGTATAACATTCAAGTCTGACCTTATATTCAGAGATGCACAGGCATAGACCCCTTCTCCTCATCTCTTCAACAGTTATCTGCCTGGCATTATGAAGTGAGTCAGAGTCAGAAGGAGATGCACTAGTGATTGATGAAGTTTAGATGGAGCTTCATTCAATAATAGAGTGAACAACCTGAAAGAGCCAACCCAGGTACCATCTATCAAAAATATTTTCATTAATTTTATATGTTTTTACTTATTTTTCTATTGTAAATTCATAGAGGAGAAATAAAACTTTTTTCTGATTTTTTTCACTCTTCATATCCCTAAATGTTTCCATAGTTCCTGGCACATAGCAGATATTTTCTAAATCCTTACAAACAAAAGATTTGCAAGCACAGAAGCTGAAATGTTTTCATGAAGACAAAATAGGTTTTTGTTTTGTTTTGTTTTTTTTTTTTTTGTTTTTTTTTAATAAACCCTGACTTTCTGTCTTGGAGTCAATAGTGTGTATTGGCTCTAAGGCAGAAGAATGGTAAGGGCTAGGCAATGGGGGTCAAGTAACTTGCCCGGAGTCATTCTTGCCCAGCTGGGAAATGTCTGAGGCCAGATTTGAACCTAGGACCTCCCATCTCTAGGCCTGGCTCTCAATCCACTGAGCTACCCAGCTGCCCCCAATATAGGTTATTTTTAATAAAATACTATGTATTGGAATCTCTTCTCATTTAGCATTTTGCACTACAGATAAACCTTTTTGGGAAAGCCCAGAAATGACATATATAGTCAGTCCAAAAAATACCAGAACCAAAAAAACAAAAAAAAAAAAAGAAAAGAAAAGAATTGCTATTGATTCAGAGGGTGATAGAAAGACACATAGTTGTGACATATTACCAATAGTAACAATGAGAAGAATTTCAAAATGAGACGTGTCTTTTGCCATATTAGCAAAAATGTATGATAGTAGAAAGAAGATGAACTGGTAAATCCAGAAAGAAAGATTATGAAAAGGCAGCTTGAATGGGGAGTGAGTAAATAAGGAACTTTTAATAACACAGAGTATGTGAAGGATCTTCTCTCAGGGACTTTGGGGTAGATCTGGACAAGAATATCCTAGAATTTGGAGGTATGGGGAGAGGGGCATGATCTCACTGTGGAGGGAAGTATTCATATTGATGAGATTTTACTCTCACTCATAATGAAGAACTTAAACCTAGTAGTCTGTGAAGTCCCCTTCTGCTCTGAATCTATGAATCTATAATGTTATACAAGTCCCCCAGTGCCCTGAAAAAAACATCTTTTTAAACTTGTTTTATATTAAAGTCTCATCTTCCTTAAGGTGAAACACATGACTCCTTACAATGGATCTGGAACTTGAAATTCTCTGTTTCTTTATGTATAGTTTTTTTAATGTCACACTATTATGTAATCTGAAAATATATGAATTCGAAGCTCTAGAGAATGTTTGGTCCTTTCATTTATCTTCTTCTCTTAGCTTTCCTGGATTCCTTCAAGAAGCATCTCAGGGGGCAGCTGGGTAGCTCAGTGGAGTGAGAGTCAGGCCTAGAGACAGGAGGTCCTAGGTTCAAATCCAGCCTCAGCCACTTCCCAGCTGTGTGACCCTGGGCAAGTCACTTGACCCCCATTGCCCACCCTTACCAATCTTCCACCTATGAGACAATACACCAAAGTACAAGGGTTAAAAAAAAAAAAAGAAGAAGAAACATCTCAGGTCTTATCTTCTTTAAGAGTTCTTTCCTGGTTTAAGCAGTTGCCAGTTCATTCCCCTCTCAGATTACTCTCCATTTAATGTTGTATATAATATATGCACTTATTCGATTACATGTTGTCTAGCCCATTAGCTGAGCTCCTTGAAAGTAGGAAGTTTTAGCCTTTCTTTGTATGCCTAGCCCTTAGAAGAGTACCTGGTATATAAGGTCACTTAATAAATTTTTCTTTATCATCTTATTACTAGCTGACAGATAACATGCATCCTGGCTAGAGACACAATCTGTGAAAGACTTTATTCACAAAGAATAGGAGAAGAGAGGGACTTTCAGTTTCAGTTATACCAGAAAACCACCATTTTCAATTTTGCCAGTATTACTATCATTGCCATCTAAATCAAGTAATGACCACTGCTTGAACCCAGCCAGGCAGAAGAATACCCTTAATTCTAATAACTATTTGGAGAGCAGGGTTTTATACTGAGAATGTAGGAATGGTTCATTAGGAAAAGTATCATCATAATTGACTATATCAATCACAAAACTAACAGAAACCATATGATTATTTCTTTTTTTAAAACCCTTAACTTCTGTGTATTGGCTTCTAGGTGGAAGAGTGGTAAGGGTGGGCAATGGAGGTCAAGTGACTTGCCTAGGATCACACAGCCGGGAAATGTCTGAGGCCGGATTTGAACCTAGGACCTCCCGTCTCTAGGCCTGGCTCTCAATCCATTAAGCTACCCAGCTGCCCCCTGATTATTTCAAAAGATAGAAAAAAAGCTTTTGACCAAAAAAAAACCCACATTCCTTATAAAAACATTAAAAAACACTGGAATAAAGGGAAGCTTCCTTAAAGTGGTAAATGGCATGTGTCTAAAACCATCTATCCCAAGAGATGATCCTTCACATACCCTGGAAGCTTTTCCTCTGGGTTATCAAGTTTCCTCTGAACCTACCTTCATTCTAACTGTCTTTTGGTAATTCTTCCTTCTTGCTTTACCAGCTCAGCTCCTTTCCCCTTTTGTGCCTACTATGTACCAGGCACTAGGATAACTGCATTTTGTATGAATATTATCTCTTTTAATCTCTAAGTCATTCCTGTGAGATATATGCTATTATTAGTAAACCGAAGCAAACAGAAGCTAAATGTCTTCCCGCGGTCATATAATAAGTGACGGAAGCTGGATTTGAATTTAGGTCTTTCTAACTCCAGACTCAGCTTTTTATTTTCTATTCTACCAGATGCTCACCACAAAATGTCAATTGGGGGCAGAACCAAGAGTATTTTTAATACTAGGATAAAGACTCCAAACATCCTTCAAGGGTTAGCCAAAGGTTAGAGTAAATTTGTGAACAGAGAAATACAATTAGAGATATGCTTTAGGAAGATAACCCTCATAACAAACTATAGATAGACTTTGAAAGTGAAAATTACCATTTTCTTCTTTTTTATAATTTAGATTAATTTCTTTCTGTGTTATATTAAAAATATCCAACCAACTCCCTTATTCCTTTCACTTCTCTCCCCTCATTATAGAAAGCATCATTCAACAAGAGTAATATAGGTATATATAAAACTACATCTTATTTATTTATATTTATCAATTATTCTCTGGAGACTGACACACACAAGACATTCTCCAAACAATATTTCTGTTATTGTATTCAATGTTCTCTTTGGTCTCCTCATTTTACTTTCCATAATTTCATGTAATTATTTCTTTGTTTTTCCCCTAAATTAACCTGCTCATCATTTCTTATGGTGTAGTTGTATTCCATTATAATCATACAAAAATTTAGTCATTCCTCAAGTAATAGGCATCCCTACAATTTCTAGCTCTTCATAGAAAATTTTGGTGTTAGAGAGATTTTAGAGATAATTTATTGCAAATTTATCCTTTTACAGGAGAGGAAGATGAGGCTGCAAAAAGTGACTTGCTCAATACTCATACTTCGTAAATGGCAGTCAATTCTCATCTAGAAAGACTGATATTGGATGGCATTCATTGTAGAATTGTATAACAAAGTATGTGAGGTGATAAGATCACCATGAATTCTAAAAAAATGATAACTTTTCAGATTTATGTTTTCTTCCACATGTTACAGCTGCCATATACAACCAAAGAAGAAACTATTTCCCCAGTACAATGGAGACCATCAAAATGCTAATTAAGCAATTCATGTGTTCTGCTTAATATTAAACTTGTTTGAAACCCCAAAAGTTCTCCTATATCTTCAATAAAGTCTATGTATTTAAAACTGATGCTTATGGTCTTGCATCAGAGCATTTGGTCATGGTGCCTATAAATTGAAGTCTATAAGAATCTTGGGTAAAACTGCAAATACCTCTTGGAAGGGTAAATGGCAGTATTGTGTTTAGGGATATGGATTTGTAGCTAGGAGACCTGCAAAACTGTTCTGATACAATGGATGGTTCTCTTGGAAGGAGAGGGAGGAAATCTATATTTGGAAAAATATGTATGGTAAAAATATTTTTCAAATAAATTAGTTAAAAAATTGAAATCACTTCTGCTTTTCAATAATCATATTATATTGGAATAATAATCTCCTTTTTGGAGAAGGAAATAGTTAAAACTGGAAAATTTTAAAATAAAAAAAATTATAACTACAATTGAAATTGGGACAGAGATGAGTTCAGAGATTTTTTTGTCTGCTTTGAAGAATATAAGCCTGTTGAACGAATCTTTTTGAAAGAGGTAAAAGTAAATATTTTCTATCCATACAATCTCCTCTTTCTCCTTCCTACCACTTCCCCAAAATGTGCCCTGTTCATACTGTAAATCCCAGGCCTAATCTGTAGAACTATGAGACAATTATATATAAAATATGGGTCAGGACATTCTTGTACCTCATATTCCTCATGGACAATAGAAAGAAGTTGAACCAAATAATCTTGAAAGTCCCTACGAATTCTAAATCTATGATCATTGACTTCTATATTTTCTTGATTTTATTACCATTATCCCAATCAGTTTGCCACCATCTTTTATTCTCTTTGTACTCTATCTTTCTGAACTCTAGGAAAGTTGCTTCCCTTCTTTAATACCCAGTTACTACATAGGTAAATTGAAAAGGGTTGGCCTAGAGAGCCTGTAAAGGCCCTCCTAGATCCAAATCTATGGTAATATGGATCTATTTTTCTTAGTTATCTTCGCAACCACTCAGTCACACAGATTTTTAAGTTGAGTTATCTTAGACTCTTCCCTCCCAGATCTACTCAGTTACCAAGTCTTGTCAATCTACCTCATCTGTATCTCTCACATTCATTGACTTTGATCAAGTCCTTTTACAATTATCAACCATCCAAGTCTCTATCTCTTTTAGGCTTTGCTGTCACAATAGCCTCCTAATTAATCTTTCAGCTTTCAGTTGCTTTCCATCACTCTGCTAACCAAAGTAATTTCCTAACACATTTTTTTATATCATGACTAGAATTTGGAGTTTGGAGTCAGGCACATCTTCAAATTCCATATTTGATATATAGCTAGTATTGGGCAAATAAATTAATTTGTACTGGCCACATTTTCTTCATTTATAAAATGGAAACAATGCTGTAATACAGAAAGAGGAAGTCTATGCATAGTGAAAAAAGCCAAACCTGCAATAAAATTATAACTACCATTTACGTAGCACTTACTTTGTTCCAGGCATTATGCTAAGCATTTTACAGCAATTATGATACTCGATGATCATAATACAAATCATGTTGTTCTTGGTTCCTATCCTGATTCAGTTATATATGTCCTGTGTGACAGTGGGGGATTCTATACATTCTCAGAACTCTAGACAAGCCTCCATTCATCAATCAATAAGCATCTGTCATGTGATTATTATGTTCCAGGGACCATTCTTGGTTCTATGGAAAGAACAGAAATAAAAATAAATCAATTTAAATTCTCAGGGGTTCTTATATTTTATAGCAGGTAACAACATAGACATGTTAGCATGCAGGCATATATGCAAGATAATAATGGGAAACAATAGTAGAAGCTAAAGAAATTAGGGAAAGTTTTCATCATATATTTAAGAGTTATCAACTCTTTTGATATGTGAAGGAATCTAGAAATATAAAAAAAATGGAATTAGGGAGAAACCACATACAAGGGTGGGGCATCACCTGTGCAAAGGCCTGGCAATGGGAAATAAAGCACTGTGTAGGTGATACCATAATCATGACAGGTCTGGTGGAGAATTAGAACCCCTTTAAGTGCTAAACAGAGATTCTCAGTGCCAGATGGAGGAAGATGTGCAGCTCTTGCTTTAGGAAAATCACCTTACCTTCTGTTTCAGAGGATGTATGAGAAAGGGAAAAGACAATTCAGAAAGATCAATTAAACAGGAGGTGAGTAAGGCTTGGACTGTGTTGGTGATTTTGGAACAAAGATCAATGATGAGAAATGTTGTACATGTCGAAGTGATAAGATTTGGAAACTGAATGGATGTATGAGGTAAGTGAAAGCAATAAGCTAAAGACTTCTAAGATTTTGAGCCAGAGGGACAGGAAGTTTGGTGCTATTATTTAGTCATCTCAGTCACATCTAACTCTTCGTAATTGGATTCATCTGGTTTTTTGGCAAAGATATTTTATGGTTTGTCATTTCCTTCTCTAACTCATTTGACAGATATAGAAACTGTGGCAAACAGGGTTAAACGATATAGCCAGAGTAACACAGCTAGTATGTGTCTATAGCAGGATTGGAACTTGGGTCATCCTGACTCCTGGCTTAAGGCTCTATCCAGTGTGCCTCAAAATAAATAGAGAAATCTAGGAGATAAATATGTTGATGTCAGAATTTAAAGCATTATGTCTTCAACATGCTCCATTCAAAATGCTGAAAAGACATTCAGCTTAAAATGTCCAGTAAGTTTTTGGCAATATGGGACAAAACTAAATGGAAAGTCTAAGTCTTTATATCTAGATTTTGGAGTTATCACATATGGATCATAATTAAATTCAGAGGAGCTGTTTAGGCCACTAAGCAATAGAATACTTGTAGATAAAATGGGTCCAGGATAGAGTCTTAGGAGTCACTTTCATTTAGCATCAGGAATATTGTTGATAATTAAACCAAGGAGAGTGACAAAGAGTTTCCAGACAGAAAGAGAACACTGCCATGAATAATAATGTCAGATAACATTTATATGGCACTCTGCAGTTTGCAAAGCATATTATCCCATTTTATGACAACTCATTGAGAAGAAAATATCCAAAAGGTGGTAGTAGTCAACAGTGTTGAAATGCTGCAAAGAAGGACATAAAGGATAAGGGCTGAGAAAAATACCCCCAGACTTGTCCATTAAGAGGGCATTGCTAACCTTGGAAGGAGGAATATAATTCAGGAAAAGAAACTGAAAGCCAAATTTTAGTTGTTTGAGAAATGTGTGAAGGGCAAAGAATAAGTAATATAAAAAGACACATTTGGGGGGAAATTAATTTTTCTAGTACTTTTGACAATGAACTGTAAGTGAAATACAGGCTTATACATAAGAGATTAATAGGGTCAAATAAGTACACTTTTAAGGATTTGTAGCCTCTAGAGCTTGCAGTTATAGAATAGCTGTATTGGCACCATTGCTGATGAAATTACTGGTGTTTTTTCTGAGAGTATTAAGAGTTTCAAATTAGATACTGCATGCAGGAAGCTTTGCGAAACTTTAAAGTACTTTATAGAGGGTTTTATTATTACCATTATCATCATCATCATCATCATCATCATATTAGCATTATCATAATTACCATTATTATCATCATTCTCTACTCAAAAAGCTTTCTTCTCTCTTTGTTACCTAAAAAGCACATTAGTAGTCCAAGGTTTCAGATCTGGGTCACTGGAAGTTGAGGATGCCCTTGAAAGATCACAAATCTGAAGCCCTTACCCACATCCCATGATAGTCAAAGAGGGAGAGGAACATTGTGCCAAATACCACATCCATAATGGTTCCCTGGAGTTTTCATGCTGTAAGGATACATCTAAAATGGGTATTTGCTATAAATTTTCCCGAAAATTTCTGGCTTCCTTCAAGTCACAGCTGAAGTCTCACCTCCTAAAAGCAGTCCTCCTTCTGTCTTGGCTTATCTCCCACTGATTTCTTTTTATCTTGTTTATACATTGTTCTTTGTGTATTGCCTCCCTTATTTTAGAGAGTGACTTTTTGAGAGTGACTGTTTTTTATTGTTTTGTCTTTTTGTTTTGTTTTGCTTTTATCTTTCTTTGTATCTTAAGACCTTAATACATGCCATCTAAATGGAAAAATCACTTAAACTTCCTACATCAGCCAAACTACAAAAGAAATAATTTACAAAGAGAAAACATAACCAAATTCATTTGGAAGAAAAAGGCGAAGAATATCAAAGAAATGAATGAAAAATAATGTGAATGTAAAAAGTCTAGCAATTCTAGATTTCAAACTATATTACAAACTTGTAATCATGGAAGCAATATAATATTGTCTATGAAATAGATTACTCAATAAACAGAGATAAATGTTAATAGTAATCTAGAGTTTCATCAACATCACCATTCACATTTTAGGGATAGGAACCCAACATTTGAAAAAAAGTTGGAAAACTCAAAAGCATTTTGTCAGAAACTACTTGTAGAGACAACTCATATTGTACACTAAAATAAGCTCAAATTGGACAATTGATTTAGAGAAAAAGAATGATATCAGAAAGGTCGGGGAGCTTGGAAAAATTTAGTTTCAAGCTATATGGATAGGGAAAGAGTTTATAACCAAAAAAAAAAAAAGTAAAAAAAAGAAACAGAACCATGAGAAATAAAACAGATAATTTTGATTCTCTGAAATGAAAAAAAAAAAGTTTTGTACAAACAAAATGATAGAAGTCAAAATGAGAAGAAAACAAGAAACTGGAAGGTGGTGTTTCAGTAAGTTTCTCTGTTAAAGGTCTTATTTTTCAAATATATAAGAAACTGAGCAAAATTTACTTTAAAAAAGTATTTTCCAGTTGATAAATGATCAAATGATATAACATATCCTTTGACCAAGCAGTACTAGGACTTGGTCTATATCCCAAAGAAAGCAAAGAAACAGGGTAGGAAAAGACCTAAGCTGTTCAAAAACATTTGTATCAACTCTTTTTGGGGTGACAAATTGGAATTGGAATTGAATTTTGAAGGATTGCTTATCAATTGGGAAATGATTGAGCAAGAGGTGGCATATTAGTGTGATAGAATACTGTTTTGCTACAAGAAATTACAGCAGAATGATTTCAGAAAAACTCAGAAATGCTTATAAGAACTGATGCAAATTGAAGTGAGCAGAACCAAAATACAATGTACATTGTAACAGCAATATTGTAATGGTGAACAACTACAAAAACTTAGCTACTCTCATCAGGAGAATGATCCTGGGGCCAGCTGGGTGGCTCAGTGGATTGAAGAGTGAGGCCCAGAGATAAGAGGTCCTGGGTTCAAATCACTATTCATATTTAAGTCATATACTCATTTAGAATTTATTTTGGTATAAGGTATAAGATGTTTTGATGTCCACTACTTTATAGTGCATTTTAAGATCTGTTACTGCTAGGCCCCCATCCTTCATATTTTTTTTAAGAATTGACAAATTCTGAGTGAATATTGAAGCATGTTTTTTTTTTCTTTTTCTTATTCCATGTGTTTTCTTTTTCAACAAGCTAATATGGAAATATGTTTTGTATATGTATAAATTATTACATATTACTTGCATTTTTCAAAGATGGGAGAGGAGTGGGATAAAGGAAGAGATTTTGAAAGTTTTTTTAATGAATGGTAAAACTATTTCACATTTAATTTGTAAATATTTAACAAAAGAAATGAAATTATATTTAATGGCATAAAATATTGAGAAAGAATAATTAAAATATCAGAGCTCATAAGTTTCTCCAAACATTTAGTACAGAAATATGTGTGTTTACATATGGTTTAGTTGTAGATTTAGAGCTGAATGTGATCGAAACTAAACCTGCTACCTCCTCCTCAAGACATCATTTTACAGACTGTGAAACTTAAACCAATGAACTTGACCACCCAATTTGAAGGTAATAGAATTGTATACCAGGTCATAAGTCTTCAGATTTCATAGTATACACCATCCTGTTTTCTACAACTATATAATTATGGAGTTCAGTGATTTCTAAAGTTCCTTCCAGGTTTATTTTATCCACCAAATATTGTAATGCAGGCAGAAGATATGTACCATGGAGGCTTTATATGGATTCTTCTTCCATTCTATAAAACACCTTTAACTTATTTCCCCAATGCTCCTTATCCCTCCCTTCAACTCCTATCTCTTTCTTTTTCTTCTCACTTCTTCTCTACTCATTCTCTCAGTATCTTCATTTCCTCTACTTCTTTTCTTCTCTATTTTTCTTCTCCTCGCCTCTTCTTTCTCTTCTATCCTCCCCTCTCTTCTTTCTCTGTTTCTGTCTATTTTCCTTCTTCCTTACTTTTTCTGTCTTACTCTCTGTCACTCTCCTTCCCTTTCTCCTTCTTCCCCTCTCTGTTTCTGAATGTCTCTATCTTTCCATCTCTGTCTCTGAATCTCTCTGCCTCTATGTCTCTATCTCCCTCTCTTTTCTCACTCTTTGTTTCTTTCTATCCGGGCTTTTTGCCTCTCTCTCTCTCTCTCTCTCTCTCTCCCCCTCCATTCTCTTTCTGTTTCTCTGTCTGACTCTCTGACTCTTCCCTCCCTCCTTACTTTCTCAGACAACCACCCACCGGTGTTGCTCAGCTTTTTTCGCATTTCCATGAAATGTCTTTTATCCATTTCACATGAGAATATTTCCCTAACTACCAAGAGATATTGGCATTTATCTTACTGCATGAAAAAGATGAGCTATTTATAGTGTACATATAATTTTTGAGCTACAAGTGACAGAAGACATCATGTTGTCCAACCCCCACCTTTTGCAGATGAAGATTTTTTAGCTAGAAACACTCTATTCATGTTCTCACTACCCACTCACTCCTTAATCCTTTGCAATCTGGCTTCCATCCTCATCACTTTTCTGAAACCCTTTCTCTCTGGGGAGGTTACCAATGGCATCAGAATGAAGAGCAGAATGATTTCCTATTTCCAATTTTCCTGGCTCATTTCTCTTCCATCCCCTTCCTCCTTTGCTTTCCTTAATTCAGGGGTATCATGGCTTTTTGAAGTCTTTATAACCTGTTCTTTGTTGACCCCTTTGCTACATACTCCAACTCTTCCTGTCTGCTAAATATGGGATTATTACACCCATTTATACCCTATATTTCATGATCTTTTTTTATATTCCCTGAATAACCTCATCTCCCAGGAGTTCAATTCATAACTTGATGTGAATGAGGAAGGGCTTGGTTTTAATTTCAGAACCAGTTGTATAACAATAGATATTTAACTTCTCCATGGCTCAGTTATCTCATCTGTTAAATTAAGGACTTGAACTCAATTCCTTTTATGATTTGCTCCAGCTCTAAATCCTATCATAGGAATGAAGATTACAATGATTTAAGAAAACCCATTTATATATGCAGCTTGGCACCCACTCCACCGTTTATAGTGTTAGAGAGTTGCCAAAGGTGTCACTGAGTGATAACATGACTTATCAAAGATAGTACAACCAGTATATGGCAAAAGTTAGACTTGAACTCAGGTCTTTCTGTCTCTAAGGCTGATTCTAAATAATATGGCATACTCCCTCTCTGACTATATGAATGTCAACCAAAATGTACATCTCCAACCAAAATCTCTTTCCTGAATTTGAGGCTCTCATTTCCAGTTACCAAGGCTCTTCTCATCTTCGAGCTTCAATGGTTCTTGGTTTTAAAAAATCACTATTGGTGGCAACTCCTTCTACTGTGGTAGATTACAACCCCTCTAAATCCTAGTTAGTAGTCGCTCCAATCTTCCACCACCAAGTGCTGTTGATGAGAAAGAGAGAAACGGAGAGAGAAAGAAAGGGAGAAGGAAGAGAGAAAGTCAACACTTTCCATGTTGGGACTGTTTTGGAGATGTCACATTAGATAAAATGCTGGACTTGGAGTCAAGAAGTCTGAGTTTAAATTCAACTGTAAATATTTACTAGATGCATGAGCACCTAACCTCAGTTTCCTCATCTGTAAAATGGGTATTATAATAATAGCACCTACTTCCCAGCATTATGAAGAAAAAATGTGTATCTATTTCAAATGTTCTTTACAAAACTTGAAGTTCAGTCTAGCACTCATTATTGAGAAGTTCTTCCAGAGATTGCCCTGTGTTGCCAAGGTGTATAAAAATGAGGTCACATGATGAAGCACTAGAGGAGAACTTTAGAAGAAATCTCTCTCTCTTTCTTCATTATAAAGCTACCACTGTCAATCTGAAATTTTTCTTGATAATTTGCGTGTGCTTTTCCCTGACATTTTATTCTTAACTATGTTCTATTTATTTGTATTTGTTGACTTTTTATTTGTTATATGATGCCGTGTATGTGTGTGTGTGTGTGTTTGTGTGTGTCTGTTTACTGTTTCCCTTATTAGGATGTAAGATTTGTATCCCCAATCAGCATTTCTCCTAATACCTCGTACAAAGTAAGTGCTTAATAAGTGCTAATTATTTGGTGGTTGGATGAATTGGCATCACTACATAGAGACTAAATCTTACCTTTAAAAATTCCTCTAAAATTCCTGCTCTTGTTCTCGATTCCTTTTTTTTTTCTAAGACCCCTAATCAGCTAGATTCAAAAGAGAGAAGTCTTCATCAACTTCATAGTTTTTGGTTAGGTTCTATATCTGATATGATGGATCACTAATGCCTAAGGGTTCCATTAAAACTATTTTTCTCAAAATATACTCTGGGGGAAGCATGGCGTATCAGTCGATTGAAAGTTAGGCCTTGATATGGAACATCCTGGGTTCAAATTGGGCCTCAGATACTTCCTAGCTGTGTGATCCTGGGCAAGTCACTTGACCCTCATTGCCTAGCCCTTACCACTCTTCTGCCTCGGAACCAACACACAGTGCTGATTCTAAGACAGAAGGTAAGGGTTTAAAAAGGCATATTCTGACAACTCTATGTAAAAAAAAAAAAAAAAAAAAAAAAAGTTCAAGAATAGGCTAAATCAGCTAGCAAGGAGGTCCCCTGGAATTTATTGAGCTCCCTTTCTGACTTCTAAAAACACTTTTCTGGGGGCACCTGGATGGCTCAATGGGTTGAGAGCCAGGCCTAGAGATGGAGGTCCTAAGTTCAAATGTGGCCTCAAACACTTCCTAGCTGTGTGACCCTGGACAAGTCACTTAACTCAATTGCCTAGCTCTTACCACTCTTCTGCCTTGTAACCAATACACATTATTGGCTCCAAGCCATAAGGTAAGGATTTAAAAAATAATTAAAAAAAACACTTTTCTCTCCAGTGCAGTGTTGGCAAAGTATTGGCACATGTGCCCATTTGGCATGGGGAGCTACTCTGTTCCCCCCTCTTCCCAGCAACCTAGCACATTTTTCATGCCACACCTCTCTGTGCAGCTGCCAATAAAGAGCACTTCCTCCCTTTGCTCTGGTAATGTGTGTGTGGGGGGGAGGCCTCACAGATAGCTTGAAGTTGCCCTCTGAGCACAGGAACTTGAAAACCTGACGCTGATCCTGTGTATCCAAAGGGCCAAAGCTGGGTCCTAGTTATTCCATCAGGATGCGAAATTAACCCAAACTCTTCCAGGTAAGCACTGTTGTCCATAGTAGTATTGGTTCATTTTGTGAGAATGTGGGAGGGTAATTCACACTTCCCAAGTTCTACTAACATTCTAACACACAAGATCCCTCCACTCCCTTGTATATTATATTCCACCAGTTGCTAAATGGATTTTTGGCTGTGTTATATATCATATCTGTCCTCCAACAGAATGTAAGCACATTGAGGGATGACAAGGACTTATTTTCGTGTGTCTAGCACCATTGCCTATTATGGGACCCAGCATATTGGAATTTAAGGTATTCAGTAAATATTTACTGAATTGAATGTTTAATTGGGTATATGATTTATCTTCCCTGCTGGAGGGTAGGATCCTTACTATTTCACTAGTACGAACTCTCTCACTTATTTTCATACTATGAACTTGCATTGTGCCTTAAATATAGAACTCAAAAATAAATGTTGGTTATTTTTTTCCAACAATTTTTTTAAACTTTTGGTTGGAAAGAGGGGAGGGAGAGAGGAGAAAGAAGGGTTTCAGACCTTCCATTTCATTGTGATAGAAAATCTCTGGCAAGTAAATCCCATTTCCCAATGCAGATCTGTAACTTGGAAGTTTGGGGAGTTCATTGAAGCCCAAGCAAGTTTAGAATGACTTTCCTAGTGTCATGAAGCCAGCATCTGTCATCAGCTTTACTTGAACCTGGACTTCTTGACTATGGCCAGTTTTCTCTTTATTATGGCACGGTAACTCACAAAGCACAACTGCAAACCCTTTACAACTTTCCTTCTTTATCCTTTCTAATCTTGTCTATCATAAGAATTTAGGAAGATTTTAATAAGGATTTCTTGATCCAAAACTTTTAATTACTTTCTATTTCTGCCACTGTAATTCTTTTCAATTATATAATTTTGCATTCAGACCTAATATAATGCAAGAAGATCCAAATTATTATTATTATTATTTTAATATGCCATAGAAAATATATTTTAGGCAACTTTGTGAGAGTGAGCAGTAATTTTTACTCAATAATTTTGAGTATCAGTAGATGGACAAATGGGATATAAGAACAAGAAATTAAAGTTCTATTCCCAGTAAGAGCTTAAATATGATATACCACCATTAGTCATAATATCACATTTATCAAGGGCAAACAGCAGAGACTTTTGAAAATTTAGAGATGACAAAGTAATATGACAGTAATAAAATCAGTGCTAAAAATCTCATTTTTCTGCTTTCACGAAGATGAATAATCATATATGATTTAGGACAAACTAGTTGATTCCATTCTCTTAACCAGTGACTTGGATAGATATTTAGTAAATTTTCAGATGATCCCAAACTGGGAGGGAGCATTCTGCATAGTGCCAGGGTTCAAAAAGATATTTGCAGGCCAGAACACTGTGCTGAATCTAGTAAGATGAAATGGAGTAAAGATCAATGTAAAGTGTAAAGTTGGGTCTCAAAAATCACCTCCACAACTCTAGGATCATGGGAGTATAATAAGATATCAATTTGTCTTTAAAAATAGAGGATTTTAATGGACTTCATTCTCAATGTGAGTCAGCTACATGTCATATGTTAAAGAAGCTAATAGAATCATAGCCTTTAAGGAGAAATACATAGTTTTTTAAAGAATTAAGAATATGATGGTGCCACTCTGCTCTGTCCTGATCAGTCCATGTCTGAGGTATTATGTACAATTTTGAATGCCATATATTTGGAATGATATTGGTAAGCAGCAAGGTTATACAGAATGGGTAATCAACATGGCAAAAAAAAAACTTTGAAATCATATTATTCAAGCATTGGTGGAAGGAAACGTATATGATTAGCCAAGAAAATAAAAAGAAGAGAGTCAGGATGTCATTCCTGTCCTCCAACATTTTTTGAAAGGGCAGAATTGGGGCAACTGGGTAGCTCAGTGGAGTGAGAGTCAGGCCTAGAGACAGGAAGTCCTAGGTTCAAACCCGGCCTCAGCCACTTCCCAGCTGTGTGACCCTGGGCAAGTCACTTGACCCCCATGGCCCACCCTTACCACTCTTCCACCTATGAGACAATACACCAAAGTACAAGGGTTTAAAAAAAAAGGGCAGAATTGCCCTCCTCTGATGTCTATTCAGTCTATCTCTCTCTAATGAAAAGAAATATGTAAAGTATTTTGCAAATCTTAAACACATTTCTACTGTTTTGATTAGTAGCAGTTCTCTGATCTTACATAATCTCTATTTAGTATCCTGTACTTAAGTCCTTCAATAAGGTAGTCTTTAGGAACTTTTAAAAAGAATTATGTTTATACCATCTGTACAATAAAATATTTCATTTTTCTCATAATGGGAATAATAAAAATCTCAGAATTCCATACCTGAAAGGAACATCAGACTCTATATAGTCCAACGTATGATGCTTCATCAAGATTCCAAACTACAGGCTTTCAAAGAAATTTATTATTCTGCCTCTAATTAAGGTTATTTAGTTTCTCCTAAGTCATTCTCACCTCCAATGATTGGAATCCCAGATCATGGTCCCTAAAGCATTCCATTCCACATATGTCTTATTTCTCAAATGTTTAGACTCTCAGCAAGTCATTTTACTTTGTTTGCCTCAGTTTCTTCATCTCTAAAATAAACTTGAGAGGAAGTGGTAAACCATTCCTATATCTTTGCCAAGCAAATCCCAAATGAGGTCATTAAGATTTGGACAAAACTGAAACAATGGAAAAACCAAAAAACAGTATTTGGAAGTCTGTTGTTTTATTGTTATTGATTTTGTTTAGTTCAGATTTTATTATTGTTCCCTGACATCAAGTGTAACTTATGAAGTTTTTATAAATTATATTCATTCTTCTTAGTTCTACCATCTGGTGCCACTAGAAAAGTTATCAATCATTTTTACATGGTAGTCCTTTTAATACTCAAAAACTACTCCTCTTTTCCTACCCTTTGTCCTCCTCTACCATCCAAGGAGACATTAAAAATGCAGACTTAAACATCTAAGTATGATTTCAAAGCTTAGACACATTCCTACAATATAACTCTCTTCCTTCTTTTTGCTAACAGAGCCAACAAATCTGCCACTTCTTCCATGAAGCTTGCTCTGATTTACTCATTGGAAATGACACGCTTCCTCCCATCTCATGGAGCATTTGTTTTAGCATTCTCTGAAATTCTTAGAAGTAATGTTATGCATTATGACTATTTGTGAAAGAGTCTTAGGCCAAGACTGTAAGTTACCAAAAGATAGATTTGTGACTTTATAATTTATATCTTCTTTTCTAACTTGAGCTTTCTAGCTAAGTAGTTCCAAGCTCATATCATCATTCAAAGTTAGAGGAGAACATGAACGTTATGTGATACAACCATCTCACTAAACAGATGAAGAAAAGAAGGCCCAAAGAATCTGAATATCTTACTCTAGGTGACACAGGTTCTTAGTAGCAGAGGCAGGATTTGAATCCAGATTCTTGGACTCTAGATCTAGCCATCATTCACATAATTCCAGATTCCTTTCAACGCCCTGCATGGCATGAAAGTCACATTAAAACACTACATACACTTAAAATGGTTATTTTAATGAATGAAATCTGTTCTTTGGAACTACTCATATTTCAAGTAATATAGAATATCTGATGATCACAGGGTGATACAGTTATTTTGCCCATTTGAAAATGGCCTGATGGTATGTAATTCAGAGAACCTCTTCTCCACATCAGCTTCAGATGAGAAAAAAATAAAGGAAGTAAAGTCAACATAGTGGTTTGGACACCCATGGAATGTCACTAAAATCTGGGCTTCAATTTTTCCCAGAAAGGTACTTCGGTTTTTGACCTTGAAGAAGTCCATTAATTTCTGCCTTCTTCAGGTACTATATCTATAAAATGAGACTAATAATAGGACCTACCTCCTAGGATCATTGTGAAGATTTTAGGGGATTCTTCTAAGGTCCTTAATCAACCGAAGAGAATATGTTAGGGTTAGCTTTTATCATCTTAGTGTTTTATTGATTAGGCAAGAGACATTTAGCACAAAATATAAGGTTTAGAAAATCAATCCTTCAAGTAACCCCGCTTGAAAAACAAAAAATAAGCACAGAGTGAAATAGGGGGTAATGAATAATAATAATAATAATAGCTAGAATTTCTGTAGTAATTGCTATGTGCCAGGCCTTGTGCTAAGCACTTGAAAAGTATCTCATTTGATACAACCACCTGAGGAGTAGGAGCTTTTTCTTATTTTACAGTTGAAGAAACTGAGGCAAACAGAGATCAAGTGACTTACCCAAAGTCACAGTGCTAATTAAGTATACAAGTTTAGATTTCAACTGAATCTAAGCCCCATACTCTGTTCACTGTGCTAGCACCAACTGGAATAAATCCCAACAGCCAGAGATAGGAAGATCTGAGCTCAGATTCTAATTAATACCTTTGAATGATCCAAGGCAAAACATTTAATCTCTCCTGTCTTCAACTAATTCATTTGTAAAATGAAGAGGTTATATAGTTAATGTTCCTTAAAGGTCCTTTTTAGGCAAGAAGGTGATGAAGAGCCTGGCCAACAGTTAGGAAGACTCACCTTCAAATTTGGCCTTAGAGACTTATAAGAAAGGTGATCGTGGGCAAGTCACTTAACCCTTTTTGCCTCAGTTCTTCATCTATAAAATGATCTGTAGAAAAATATAGCAAAAAGTCTGATATCATTGCCAATGAAACCCCAAATGAGGTCACAAAGAGTTGGAAACAACTGAGAATTACTGAACAACAAAACAACAAAGGTCATTTTAAACTCTAATTCAACATTTTTTTTAATTTTGTTGTAGATTTGAAATATAAATGTCTATTTATAAATATAATAAATAATAATGATATATAAATAATACATAAATAATAATAATAAGTATATATAAAGAAAGATAAAGGAAAGCAGTTTTCCTCAAATTATCTCCTGCCACCTCCATTATCTTGGGCTTTATAGTTGTTGTTCAAATCTAATGAGCTTGATCTATGTTTGTTACGTATTTATTAACTGTAATTGATCTTCTTTATTCCCTTTGTAAAAGGTAATTTAACTTACCTAAAGCAACCTCCTATATCCCTGAGCATAAGACTTCAAAACAGTGGTGGGCATAAAGAGGTTGAGAATACATTCTAATATTAATTGATTGGGCACCTTTTATGAGAGTCAGATATAATAATGAATGTCTATAATAGGTAGCATATTTTATTGGACTTTCAATACAGATAAGATGATATAGTGTAAAAGTCATTAGACTTGAAATCAGAGATCCTGGGTTCAACTCTTGATTCTGTTGCCTACTTAGTAGGTGTGTTACCATGGACATGTCACTTAATCACAATGATCCTTAGTTTTCTCGATTTCAAAATGAGGGAATTGTATCAGATGACATCTGAGGCCTTTTTCAACTCTGAATCCATGATGTTCACCATTCTGGATACCTTCATTGAGTTAGATCTGATAGGATTGACAATCAGGTGAAGCATGAAAAGTTAGAAATTTGAATTGAGAAGATTTGAGTAGTAATCTTGATGCTTCTAACTTACTAACTTTATGACCTTGGGAATCCTTGTGCTTTATTATCCCCATTATAAATTGGAAGATTAAATTGGATCATGGTTAAGTATTCTTCCTTCTTTGACTTATAATTTCCCCTAAAATTTCCCTATGACAGTTTTGGAGTATACTCCATTAACTCTCCAGTATATAGTATACATAGATGTACATATTGTGTGTACCCAGGCCCAAATTTAATGTCCCGAAATGTTTTTTTCTTTATTATTTAAATTCTGTATCTTTAGGTTTAGTAGTTAATTAAAAATAAGTTTGGTTGAGTTTTCATTTCATTAAAGTTAGATGAATAAAATGATTTACATTATAATTGAATATTCAGTAAATATTCATCTTTTAAAAACGATAGAATAAAATTAACTGACTTCTTCACTTAAGACATTCTGTCTTCCTTATATTAATTGGAGTGGCATTAGCTCTATTTTGCCAATAAGGAACCAAGCACCAATGATGTTGAGGAGCCTGTCTTTGGCCAGTCAGTTGGTATGTAGCAAAAGTGGCATTTGAACCCAAGACTTTGCACTTCAAGATCAGAATTCTTTCCAAAACTCAAGGCATGATTTGAACCAAGGTCTTCTGTTTCTAAAGTTTTGACTACACTACTTTGCCACTTAAATGACTGACACCTAGAGCCATATGCTGGATTCAGGAAAAATCACCAATTCTGTCCTACTCTTTAATGTTCACTCTGTACAAAGCCCAGGTCACAGATTCAAAGCTATTATGAATAAATCAGATTCCAATTTATTATGGAACAATATTTGCTGAGTATTTGGAGGCTAGTTAGATAGTATGCTGGACCTGGAATCAGAAAAATCTGTTTTAAATGTGGCCTCAGACAAATACTAGCTATGTGACCCTGGGCAAATTCTTTAACCACTGTGTGTCTCAGTTTCCTCGTTTGTAAAATACCAACAATAATAGTACCTTCCTCCCAGTGTTGTTGTCAATATTAAATT
This sequence comes from Gracilinanus agilis, assembly GCF_016433145.1. Classification (NCBI taxonomy): domain Eukaryota; kingdom Metazoa; phylum Chordata; class Mammalia; order Didelphimorphia; family Didelphidae; genus Gracilinanus; species Gracilinanus agilis. The sequence goes on from NC_058131.1 coordinate 704,194,742, forward strand.
AGATAATATTCATAAATGTGTGAAACATGGTACCTGCCACATTGAAATCTTTCAACAAATGCTTATGTCCTTTATTTCCCTCTTTCCTTCCTTCCTTCCTCTCTCCCTTCCTTCCTTCCTTCCTTCCTTAATTTATTCCTTCCCTCTTTTGCTCCTTCTGTCCTTAACCCTTTCTTTCTTTCCTTTCTCCCTCCCTCCTTTCCTGCTTTCTTTTATTCCTCCCTTCTCCCCTTGTTAGAATTTGGTGGATGGTTCTGTTCCATAGCAGAGGTCAGAGAGTCTAAGTCTGCTTCAAGTGGGTCACTAAAAAAAACCTTCAAAACTCTGGTTTCTAGCTTCATATACACTGCACAAATTGAAAGAACTTAAACACAAATGAGAATTTGTCCCCAAAGGACTAGAAAGAATCTCTCAGGGTCATCTACTTCATTTTTCAAGCAAATTCCTATTATATACAGTCCCAAGCTATAGTAATGACCTCCAGAGAATAAGAGTAACCTCATTCGGTGACCCATCCCAATGTGTAGGAAGTGTCTGAGCAATAATGGAGAGCTTAGATCAATCCTAGCCTTTGAAATGTCAGTGTTTGAAGTGTGGCTCTTGAGATGAAGGGATATACACTCTCATATTTCTATCATTATGCTTCTGCTCCTTTTTCTTGACACCTTCATGCAATTTTAGTCCTTAGGTAAAATTATGAAGTATTAATGTCACCTTCCAATTTAATTTATAGACCAGAGGACCCAGCTATGCCTTAAGAAAATGTCCAAAATCAATTTGATGATAGTTTATTGTCTATTCTTGATAAGCAGTGTTTTAGTGATTGTGGATGGAGGGAAGAAGAGGTAGGAAATGTTTCTAATATTTGGGAACTTGAAATGAAAATCACAGAATGAATCAAATATCCATTTTCCCACATGTTAATCAAGAGTTGCCATAGGTTTGCCTTGGGCTCCCTTCTCTTCTTCTTATACTTTGTCCCTTGATGGTCTTTTTCAACTTCTGTAAACTTAATTATTATATTAATCAAAAAAATTCCTAAATCTAACTATGGTTCTAACTTCTCAATTGAACACATCTCATATCACCAAATGCCTCTGGACTTCTCTACATAGACACCCCATTGGCATCTGAAAGTTAATATGTCCAAAATGACTATCTCCCCCATGCCTGTTTTCTTTCCAGTTTTTATCAAAGGTGCAACCACTCTTCCAGTCTCACAGATTCACCACTTCAGAATCAATTTTGCCTCATTCCTCTCCTTTACCATCCCCCAAGCCATACATATATCAATTCAATCAACTTTTGAGCCTTTTCACTTTTCTCTCAGTGATGTGATATCTCTCTTGTCTACTCCCTTCTCTCTACTCACACATCCTCTACCTTACTTCACAGTACCTCTTCACTTTTCATGTAGATTTTTGGAGTAACTTCCTAAATGATCTCACTGCCTCTTTCTCCTCACAATCGATTCTATGCAAGTGCTGATATGATTTTCCTAAACCATTAATTTAACTGCATCATTTCAGATCATGACTTCAGAAAGGCGATACTCCATTACTAGAATGGTCCCACTTTTGAACTCCACCTCTTAGAATATCTAGTTTCCTTAATAGAACACTTTATATAACATCTCCTACATAAGACCTTTTCTGATATGCCCTGACTTTCTTCTAGTATCAGCAATTTCTTCTTCATGAAAACCCCTTGTTTCTACATATTTCTCTTCTACCGCACACCTATTCAAACCCACCCAATGCTTGTACTTTCGGATGAGTGTAGGGAAAGGTTTTTTTTTCTTTATTCTTCCCTTCTTTCCTTCCTTTCTTCTTCCTTCCTTCTTTTTTCCTTCCTTTCTTCCTTCCTTCCTTCTTTGCTTGTTTCATTCTTTTTCCCTTCCTTTCTTGCTTGCTTCACTCCTTTATTCCTTCTTTTCTTGCATGATTCCTTCCTTCCTTTTTATCTTTATTGATTTTCTTATAGTAGGTATTTGAGAAGTATTTATTGCTCTCTTAAAATAAATTAACTTTAGGGTAAACAATTACTCCCCCCAAAAAGGAGGAAGAGAATACTTTAATTGAAATAGTCGGGAAAAATGTTATAAAGTAGGTGGGAGTTGAGCTGGACCAAAAAGGATGGATAGGACTTAGACCAAACCTATTTTACATGGGGAAGGAAATGAGTCAAAAACATGGAAAAGCAAGAAAACTGTCAAATGGTAAAGGTCACATTGAGTTCCACAAGGAAATATGATTGGCTAAGAAGGGAAGGAGTTCAAACCTTGGTTTTTGGCCAAAATAATTCTCCCGCTGAGTTCCATCATTTGTTGTTCTGATTTTAATGGAGGCATTGCATAACCTGTTAAAATGAACATTTTCTTTCTCTAATATCCATCTTTAGTATTTTAATTGAGATAGTAAATGACTGCAATGTTCCAGAAGGAGGCAAATGACATATTTTAATTAGTACCATGGTGAAATAGATTATTTTATTGTTCTTTTTAAGTGACATGAGGAAGTGATTGCATCTTTATGCCTCTTAGGTGGGTCCTGAATTGGAGGTAGGGAAAAAGGGCAAGGGAGGATTCTAGTGCTTTTTTTTTCCAACCTTACAGAAAACTTATGGAAATCTGGGGAACCACCGAAAAGAGCATTTAAAATTTATACTAATCTTTCCCTTATGTTTCAAAGATTCTTTTAGATAGAGCTAGAAGGCAATGTAGATAGTACCTAATCTGATCTCCTCATTTCACAAAAAGTACATTTGACCTAGATACAAAGGACCAAAGTTAAATATCATTTTAGTCACTGAAACTTATCATAAATCTCTATGCCTTTGCAATGGGCATTTGTGATGTCTCTAGAACACTCTCTCTTTATCTACACCTTTTGGAATCATTGGTTTCCTTCAAAACTCATGTTAAGTAATATATTACAGGGGCAGCTGGGTATCTCAGTGGATTGAGAGCCAGGCCTAGAGATGGGAGGTCCTAGGTTCAAATCCGGCCTCAGACACTTTTCAGCTGTGTGACCCTGGGTAAGTCACTTGACCCCCATTGCCACCCTTACCACTCTTCCACCTAGGAGCCAATACACAGAAGTTAAGGGTTTTAAAAAAAAGAAATATATTACATTAATTTTTCCTCTCTGATTTTCTCAAGTTTTATCCAATTTGAATACATGCTATATATTATTACAAACAGCACAGTTTCTTTTATTAGAAGAGAAGGTATTTTAAGACAGGCATTTTTTCTCTTTTTGAAATCTCAGAGCTTAGCACAAAGTCTGGTACATAATAGGGATTTCCAAAATATTTCATAAATGATTGGTTACTCTGTTTCTCCAGGATCGGTAATTAAGATGTTGGACTATATTACCTCTATGATGTCCTATTCATCCTGTTCTATAGAACACCTGCCACTCCAGTCTTAGTCAATGAGGGAAGAACAGTCTTAGAACTATTTGACTCAATTTGCCATTTAAGTTTAATAATAAAAGACTGGTTAATGATATCAATGCATAATAAAAGTTTCAGGAGGAAAATAATCTTTCTATAGACCACTTATCTTGTGGCAGTTTTAAATTGTTCATTTTCTAAATCAGTAATTTTTAAATGGAAACAACTTGTCCAAAAATTAGTCATGGAATTTTGAGACGATCAAAACACCTTAATGTGAGAAAAAAATTCATACATACATATATATATGTATATGTATATACATATATATCACTTACTTTGTATATGTTTATTGGAATGTTGCTTTATCCTATTGAATTTTAAGCTTCATGAGGACAGAAACTGGGATTTTCTATATCCCTAGTTCTTTGCATAGTGCCTGGCACATTTTCTGTTTTTAATAAATGTTTATTGAATTCAATTCCAGTTTTAAAATACATTTTTCTAAATAATAATTTCCATTGAAGTGCTGATTATGTTTTTTGAATCTTTTTCTAGTTATATTCAACCTTTTGAGAAAGGTTTTGAGTTACTATTGCCTTTATTTTACTAAGAGGAAAAGAAAGATTGCTTTGAGTAAACTGTTGATAGGTCTGAGTCTCAGAAGGAAAGAAACAAAAAATAAATAAACAAAGGAAGTCCATAAGGAAAGTACTTTGATATGCCAAAGCTATATTTCTATTGCATATTTTCCCCAATATAATTGCTATCATCCCTGCAAGATTATATAAGAAGAAGTAAAATGTGTCTCCTTCATGCATACATGGCTTTAACTAGTAATTGGAATGCTGGACAAAAATGCCTCAACTGTCAAAAGATGTCCTATATAGTGATTTATTCCTTATAAGTTCTTAAGAAAGTATTTGCTAAAGGATTGGTCTTCTAGTCTGAAATACTTGGATTAAAATTCTTTCTCTGGCACTTACTGGTTATGTGATTTGGGGCAAGTCCTTCAAAATATCTGAGTCTAATATTGATAATAGCTTAATAACCATCATTCTGAGGTTAAAAAAATAACTGTGTACCTGATGTTAGTGACTTTAGAACTCTATATAAATGCCTAGTCTATCATCAACACCACCACCATCATCAAAATCATTTTCATAGATTTTTGATTTTGAAGTAACATTAACATAGTGCTTATATCATGATAATAAAAATGTTTTTTTTCATTCATTTATTCATCAAATATTATCCAGTCCTAAATCCTCATTTAAAAAAAGAAAGTGAATTCTAGAGAATGTGGCAGTACTTTAGAAATGAAAATTAGTTACAGAATCATTTCATTAATCTTCTTGGTAAGGAATGTTATAAGTGAATGGGACCTCAGCAATCATCTAGACCATTGATTCCCAAAGTGGGAGTTACCACCCCCTGGTGAGTGCTGCAGTGATCCAGGGAAGCGGTGATGGTCACAGGTGCATTTATCTTTCTTATTAATTGCTATTAAAATTTAAAAATAATATTAGTTTCCAGGGGGCTAAGTAATATTTTTTTCTGGAAAGGGGGTGGTAGGCCAAAAAAGTTTGGGAACCACTGATCTAGTCTGTGTGTGTGTGTGTGTGTGTGTGTGTGTGTGTGTGTGTGTAATAATCTGCTATAGCAATCTTGCCAATTCCAAAGAAGCCTTCTCAGAATGCTGTTTAGTTCAAAAAAGTAAAATATACAGAATTACAAAAACATTAATTATATAAAATAAAATTGTCAAGATATTTTTTTTGAGTTCAAGGATCCCAAGTAAAGAACCACTAATCTAGTCTTAAACTCTTATTTTACTGATGGTGGAACTGAGTTTCAAATAATGGATACAACTTACCCAAGATCATAAGGTCATCAAATCGTAGGTGGAGAGATGGTAGGACATGACTGAAAAAATGATGACAAAAACAAAGCAGCTAATATCTCAATGCTAAAAACCATTTTCTAAAATGATAAATTGCAAAGTAGGTGTTGATCTCAATTACTAGGGGAAATGTCTTTACTGGAAAATCTTGATACAAAAGAAATCTAAGGACTGCTTCCAACTGCTTGTTAATGATGTAAAATATGTTGAATAATTATTTGACTACTTATAGAGCTTAGAGTTGGGTAGCAGGTTGGGTTTCTGGGTTGAAGCAAGTGGACCTTTGGGTACAGCTTTGAGTCCTAGGAGTACAACACTTGTTGGGAAACAAATTGCCTTTTTGAAAAGAAGTATAGGTGGCAATTGAGTTTGGACTTTGAAAGCCTTCACTCTCTATCATCTTCTCCTTGTCTTTCTGAATATCTTTAAGTCTGGAGAGGTATGAGCAAGCTATCTGTCCAAAGATCTGCTCCACCTAAACAATGGAGGTATAAGAGATGTCTTTTGTCAGAGGTGTAGAAGACCACCCTCCAGTGAGTAGATAAATGAATAGACACTTGATTTTTCCTTTCCGGTCTTCCTATGCTGGAATTTTGGAAGTCCATGTATTTTCATTCTCAAGAAGAAGAAAGAAATATCTATTAATACCTGTAAATTGTATAGACTTTAAATTATTTTAGGTATATTAATTTAGTTTTTTAGAATAATTTTAATTGAATGCTGAATTGTTTTCAGCTTGATATTTTAATTTTACTGATTACAAATATTACAAAGCCAAGAATCCCTCTATAATATCTGGTGATGACCTCCATTAAATGTTTCCCTCTCGACTAAAACTGCCCATTTCAATAAATTACTTGTTACTTCTATTTTCACGTGCACTATGACCAATGTCTAACAACTTCTTATTTCCTCAAAATACTTGAAGGTGCAATGGATTAACAGCAGGTATTAGTTGGAGGGAGGGGGAAGTTCTCCTCTGTGAAACATTTTCTATTGAAGTTATGAAAGAATTATCAGAGTCCTTAGTATGGGGTTGTTTTGAAAAATCTACTGGGAAAATCTCTCTCATTAGTCATCCCAACCAGAGAGACACAAGAGCAATGCAACTGCTAACCATAATTTCATTTTGCTCTCTAGGGTTTTCTGATCTATATCACTGATTTATATTCCCCCTTAGAACAAGTCTGGATAAATGGTCTGGGTTGGTAGTGGTGAAGAGTCAACATGGTTGAAAGGAAAAGTAGAATGAGTACTAAACAGGAAGCAAGTATTTTTTAAAAGCTTTCACATTTCTCTTTGAGTACCTTAGATTGGTCATCTAACCAATAAACATGCTGTGCATGAACACATGCAAACACATACATTCATGAATGTGGCCTTCATATATTTCATACATTCATGTATGTTTGTACATGTAAACATCTGGGGATAGGTATGATATAATGAAGGTTTATGGCCATGTAACCAGGAAATCTTGAGTTTAAGTCCAACCTCTGATATACATAAGTAATTTGAAGAGAGAAGAGTCATATGGTATTTTCACAGTCCAAGTCAATTTCCAAGTCCTTAAGTTGTAGACTATCTGCCAATCTGCTTTGGTCAAGGAATTCTTCACTGGATGATAACTGTGCTGAATATATCACACATGTACACACATGAATCATGGATCTTAACATATGACTATTCATAAAACATATGTCCATCACATGTCTATGTACATGTTATAGGGTACATGTAAATCCATGAGTGTACGGATTTGTGTGATACACATTTCCAGTGAATAACATAACATGAATACCACATACCACATATAAAACAATCACAAATGATAAAGGATTATACGTGAGCACAAGCATACATGTGCATGTCTCATGGTCATGTGGTAGAGAGCATGTTCTAATTTTCTGGACAGGAAAATAGCTCTTTGTGTTTCATCCAGAATACTAGAATGAATGATCTTTGTTAGAGATTGCCTTTTCATGGAAAGCATTCGTTTATGCCTCTACTTCTTTGGGGGATTATCCTATGATTTCATTCATTGGAGGAGGGTCTTCTTAGGAAGAAAATCCCCAGAACCAAGGCAGAAAGGTAATTGTTCTGCAACGCATGTCCATCCAGTGCTTGGAGACACTGTGTCACACATCATCCTGTCCCCAGGGATATGAACTGCCCAGCCAGTTTTCTTTCCTCTCTGCCATGCTAATTCTCATATGCACTCATGCATACATGCCTGCAAGTTTACCTCCCCATACTGTATGCATTTATTCATATGTGAATACTGTTAAATATGAATATTAATATTGTATGGAGACATTTCACATTTGTATAGTACTTTAAGGTTTCTAAAGTACTTCAAGGGCTACGAATGCTATGAAAAAGGTAGAAGGATTTGTATCACCCTTTTATATGGAAGAAAAACAGTATTTAAGTGGATGTGAGTTGCCCAAGGTCACATAGCTAATAAAGAAGTAGAATGCAGGCTTACTGACTTGAGGTTCATTATTTTATGTACTCCCTCACAAAGCCTCTTAAGTGGATTTGAGTTAACATGTTATGAAAGATTTGGTACAGGGGTGAATAGGAGAACTTTCCCCTATCAATCTTTTTTTTAACCCTTCCCTTCCCTCTTAGAATCAATACTGTGTATTGGTTCTAAGGCTGAAGAGTGGAAAGGGCTAGGCAATGGAGGTTAAGTGACTTGTCCAGGGTCACACAGATAGGAAGTGTCTGAGGTCAGCTTTGAACACAGGACCTTCCATCTCTGAACATGGCTCTCAATCCACTGAGCCACCCAGCTGTGCCTACCTCCCTCCCCCATAAATCTTGAAGAAGGTTTTCAAGGCAAGATGTATATAGACATTAACACTGTCATATAGCTAAATGATACAATGGATTGAGCTCCGGGTCTAGGGTCAGGAAGACCTGAGTTCAAATCCAACTTCAGATACTTCAATGCTGTGTGACTTTGGGCAAGTCAGTTAGCCTTTGTCTCCCTCAGTTCTCTCTTTGTAAAATGGGGGTAAGAATAACACCTACTTCCAAGATCAGATGAGATAATATTTATAAGGTGCTTTGCACAATACCTGACACATAGCAAGCACTTAATAAATACTTATTCCCTTTTGCCTCCCCATACTATTTAAAGCTGGAAGGGATTTAGAAAGTGATCTAATCTCACACTATTATCTTAAACATTAAACATTCAAAGTCCAAGACAAAGTGCCTTGCCTCTGCTCTAAAAGTTTCATTTCTAATAATGTTTATTAAATTATTTCTATTTCTGAGTTTCAAAATAAAGCTCAGTTTTGTTCTTAAAACTGCTTCACTCATTCCTTTGTTCCTGGCAAATTCAAGGAATGCTCACATCTCTGATGGTTGGGTAATAGAAAAGTAAGATTATGGATTCCATCTTGCCTGGTATATACAAATGACCTTACATCAGGTGTGTCTGCAAATAGTAGGGTAGAGTCCTTGATTCACAGTGAAAAGTATTGCATATAATCTCTCCTAGCTGGGCAGAATGTGATGCCTCCTCTAAACATTGGAATAACAGGACAAGACATATGATTTTTCCACCATCAATCAAGGAATCATGGAGGGTCTGAGAGAATGATGGACCACATTCTCATTAGTTATTTACCAATTAGAGGTGTCTTTGGATATTTAAGGTAGAGATGAATAATGATCTTCCAAATTGTATTTAAGGATTCATGAAGCTTTCTTTTGGGGGTATTTGATCACCAAGAGTGAAAACTGATCGATCAATCAATTTATTAGTTATTGCTAGCCTGACCAATACATTGATTTTCTTAGTCAGAAGCCAGTTTATTGTAATGTTAAATCATCACACATCAAAGCCAGGAATAATAGATTCAGGATTTACAATCCAATCAACTCCCTTCAGGAACTGAGACTCCCTGGCCCTCCAAACTTAAACCCAGGGTGCTTTCTACTTCCCTACTGCAATCAGAGAAATAAGTCATTAAAGGAACTTAGAGCTCAGCACCCAACACAATCCCCAAATCAGCTCAACCACTCACAACTGCACACAATTTTCCTGGAACATGTTTCATGTTTTATTTTCATAAGTGCTCTAAAATGTTTGCAATTTGCATCTATGAATGTAGAGTTCTTTAAATCAACTTCCCAAAGTAGACAAGTTCAATTCCATCATAAAACTTACTACAGTCAGAGAAACGGCATACACACAAACCACTGGGGAATCTTCCTTCTTAAATATTGTCTTGCTTGGCCAATATTGAAATACAAGCTTCACATCCTCTTACAATGTTCCACTGTTCCTTTCTCTATCAACATGATGACTTTAGTAAGTGGCAATTTATATAAGAACATACCTAGTTCTGAAATCTCATTTTACCCTTCCTCCATCTGAATGGGAGGAGGGTGTCCCCGATTTGTTCCTGTATTTCTCCCTGCTAGAAATGCCCTAATTGTCCCCTCTCCTAGAAAAGCTGCTTCCTCTAACCCCTTCTTGGTTTTTTGCTATCTTTGTGGACTTCCTTTAGAAAATAAAATAAAAATTGATAAAGATCTGGATGCTAAAGTAACTCTGACTATAAGTTTAATTAAAGAAAATGATCTTAGCAACTGAGATGACTATGATCAATATGTGCAGTTTTCTAGTTGGTCACTGCTTATTGTATAAAGAGCAATGAACAGATTGTGTAACTGTTGGCCATTTATTACTACCTAGCTGCCTAACTAATCTGTAACAATTGCAAAACATTCCTCTATCACAATTTAAACCACTTTGTCGATAAAAATAGAGTAAGAGAACATACAGAGTCTCAAGAAATAATAAAAATAAAATGTAAAATATTAGTTCTGACTAGGAAAGCAAGAATATTCTACTGCAAGGAAAGAGGGGTAGGAAGAATGGTGTGTGTGTGTGTGTGTGTGTGTGTGTGTGTGTGTGTGTATTTATTTTCCACTTTAAACCAGATTTTCTTAAATTCCATATTGTATGATAGAAAAAAGGGTTGGATTTAGATTCAGAGGGCCTGTGTTCAAATCCTGACTCTACCATTGTTTCCCTAACTGACACTGGACAAATCACATATAACTTTTCTGTGCTTCAGTTGCTCCCCTGAGAATGAAGAGATTGAGCTTCATTTTTCTCCTTCACACTTATAATCCTTACTACTGAGAGGCTACAATTGGTTGATCACTTGTTTCTGAGTTCTAAGCTACAGGAGAATGTGAAGCTGATTGGACATGTCTTTAAATATGGGTCACTGATGGTAAGTTCCTGGGAACAAGGAGATTAGAAGCCCTACCTAAGGAAGGGCAAAGTACCCAAAGTTTGATATTGAGTAGCCCAAAGTTTTCTTGCTCATCGGTAATAGGACTGAGACATGAGTAGCCACTATACTCCCAACCAATGTGAAATAAAGAGACCTAGTCCTTAAATGAATGAATGACTACCAAATTAATTCAATAAAGATAATGAATAAATTACCAAATGAATAAGATAAAATAAATGGCTTGGTCTAGATGGCATCAAAGGTGACTCACAGGTCAACAATTATGATTCTATGATCAAATATATCACCTTTGTGTTTTATACACAATCTGTCTCCCAAAACTAGAAGGTACTCCCTCTTTGCACATCCACCTCTTAGAATTCCTTATTTCCTTCAAAACTCAGCAAAAACCTTGCCTTCTTACATATTTTTCTTAAGTCCCCCAACTGCTTTCTCCTCAAAATCTGTTGTTATATTTTGTATTTAATACATATATATGTATGTATCCAGAGATAATACCTATTTATATGTATTTATATATTTATATTTATATTTATTTAATATATTTAATATATTTAAATTATATTTAATTTAATATATTTAATACATATTTAATATATTATTATATATTTATATAAATATATATATATATATTTTTAAACCTATATACACATATAGGTTTAAATGACCTGTCACTGTTACACATCTAGTAAGTGCATGAGGCCAGAGTTGAGTCTTCCTGAATCTAGACCCAATACTCTAGCCTGCATGCCACCAAACATCTACCAAGAGACATACAGGTTATTGTTTTAATAGACCTTGTTTTGTAAGCAAAATTATTATCCTTTTTAAATACATGAATAAGCTAAGGCTCACAAATCAAGTAACTTATCTGTCACATGCCATAGCTGGCATCCACATGAATCTGACTTTCAGGCAATACCTGTTTTCTTGCACTGACCTAAATATCCTACCATCTTCCAACCTCTTATCAA
>NC_058131.1:704206314-704217429 GCF_016433145.1 Gracilinanus agilis
TATATATATATATATTTTTTAAACCTATATACATATATAGGTTTAAATGACCTGTCACTGTTACACATCTAGTAAGTGCATGAGGCCAGAGTTGAGTCTTCCTGAATCTAGACCCAATACTCTAGCCTGCTTGCCACCAAACATCTACCAAGAGACATACAGGTTATTGTTTTAATAGACCTTGTTTTGTAAGCAAAATTATTATCCTTTTTAAATACATGAATAAGCTAAGGCTCACAAATCAAGTAACTTATCTGTCACATGCCATAGCTGGCATCCACATGAATCTGACTTTCAGGCAATACCTGTTTTCTTGCACTGACCTAAATATACTACCATCTTCCAACCTCTTATCAAATCACTTCAAAATTTAAGCTATTTGAGGGTAGGAATGATTCTCTCTTTTTTTTTTTTGTTTTGGTATTTTTAGCCCAGGCAACATAGCCTGAGGTACTAGAAAAGAGCTTAGTCTTGGGGGGGAGGATAGACTGGGATCAGGTCCTGCCTTTAATGTATACTAGCTATGCTTTTGGAATGATATTTATATAGAAAGTATGAAAGAAAGGCCTTCACCTGACCAAACGAGAATGGCTATACCTTTCCCTTCAGAGTTCTAGAGGATATCCCTCAGGGTTTGCCTTTCTTTCTGTAATATCATGAGGTTGAATCCCCAATATGTGTGTTTCCTCAACTATTAACAATCAGAGATACCCTTCCCGGTTCTAGTTTACCAATTAATGTGAATTACCTTTTACAAAAAAAGATGTTCATTTCCAAGGCTTAGTAAGAACAAAAACCAAAGTTTTTCCTCTGGAAATCTTGGGGTACACTCCATCCTATGCCACCTCAGTCTTAGAGGAGAGTGGATACTGACATAATACAGTTTTTGCATTGCATTGGTCTTGCTATGCCATTTTTAATTTATTTTTTTCAGATTACCTTTCAACATAATTTTTTTAATTTTTTAAACCATAATATCTTTTATATATATGCATATATATAAATTTTATTTGTTACAGGGCTAGGCAATGGGGGTCAAGTGACTTGCCCAGGGTCACACAGCTAGGAAGTGTCTGAGGCCAGATTTGAACCTAAGACCTCCTCTCTCTAGGCCCGGCTCTCAATCCACTGAGATATCCAAGTGCCCCCTCAATATAATTTTAATAATAATTTTCTGACAGTTTGTAATCCATTTTCTCTCCCATCCTCCCTCCCTCCCTTCCATCCTACTCAACCTCTCTCCCTAAGATAGAAGGTAATATGACATAGATTCTATATGTGTTATCTTTTCCATATTCATTATATTGTGAAAGAAGTCACATATTGCTTACACTAGAGAAAAATTCCTGGAGGAAATGAAGTGAAAAAGTGTAGACTTCAATCTGCATTCAGACTCTGTCAGTTCCTCTGATAGCAGTGTATAACATTAATACCACTATATCTAAATTCAAATATGTCTTAATTGCAGGATGAATTGTTTCAACTGAGATTGGAAAGAGACTTGAAGGTCATTACTTGCTCTTTTGGGGACAACAATTCTAAGGAGCCGACTAAAAAATCTCACCATAGACTAGGCTCACAGCCTTCATGATCCTTGGGCTTTGGATGGGTTACCAAATTGTACCAAACATCAGAAACTCACAAATGATCATTTCTGAGTCCTTTCACTTAAAATGAAGGGAAAAACCCATCAAAGTAAAGAAACAGGGCTAATCCTCATATGAATACATGTTAGCCTTAGATTGAAAGAAGACCTGAGTGTTCCTTATAGTATGATTTCTTATAGAAAGATGGCAAAACAAGAAGTCAGGTGAAAACATAAAGATAGACGTTGGGCTAAGGCTAAAAACCTCAGCTTCCCCATTTTCCCTGATACACCCAATTCTGACTTTGTGGTCAAAGTCAATTCATTAATAAATTGAAATGAAAAACACACATCCTGTACATGTACCATTTGGAAAAGAAACCAGTATAATGAATAACCGTTTACTCTGCAAAGCTAATATAGAAGAGAAAAAAGAAACAAAGATCAAATTAACCTGTTTTTGATAAAGTAAGTCTCATAATAGAATAGCATATAACCCATATTTTAATGAGACAGATTTCAAAGGAATAAGAGGAAGCTCAGAATAAGCTAATGTCAGCAAAGGAAGCTAGGGATGACAAAATAGTTCCCCCCCTTTTGATTTTTTGTTTCAGTTATATTGTCAAAAAGGTGGATTCCTATAAGAATAAAACTTTTAGGGGGCAGCTGGGTAGCTCAGTGGATTGAGAGCCAGGCTTAGAGATGGGAGGTCCTAGGTTCAAATCTTACCCCAGACACTTCCCTGCTGTGTGACCCTGGGCAAGTCACTTGACCCCCATTACCCACCTTTACCACTCTTCTGTGTATTGGCTCCAAGACAGAAGGTAAGGGTTTAAAAAAAAGAATAAAACTTTTGTTTAGAATGGGTGGGACAATGACAGGTGGTAACAGAATGAAGACAGATCTGGTCATTTAAGCTTATATTTTCTCTACATATGGGAATGACACTTGTATTTGAAATAACAAAACAAAATGGATAATGGTCAGTTGATTTAAAAAGAGAATTAAGTTACAAAGAATATCCCTATAGCCCTTGATCCAGTCCAGTCACCTGTTCCAGATATACACTGGGTGAGGGGAGGTGCTGAAAGAACATTTGAATATAAATTTAGTGATTGATGGAGCAATATTTGAAAAATTCTTCAAAATAGTAGCAAAACCACAGGGCAGCAAAAGGAAAGTCTTTGTCCTGATTTTTTAAGAAGAAGAAAAAATAACAGGAAAAATGTAGGCCACTGAACTTTCCTTTAATACTTGGGATAATTCTGGAATGCATCATTGAAATCATGGTTAGTGAATGACATAGAAAAGTAAGTTATGATAAAAATGAGTCTATGTGACTTTATCAAAAACAGATTATATCAGACTATCTTTGTTTCCTGTTCTAAAGGTTTACTAAACCAGTAGGTAAAATGAAAGCTGTATACATAGATTAACTAAATTTTAGCAAACCATTTGGTAATGTAACTTATGGGAAAAGATGGAAACCGGGGGGAAAAAACATGAGAATCTGCATGAATTTTAATTTTGTTAAATGACCAGAATAAAGGAGATGTTAATGTTTCAAATATAATATAGTAGGGGTATGTGTCTTTTGGATTGCCCCCAGGAATTTATATGTTGTCCTGTGACATTTTCTACACACACACACACACACACATATATATATATATATATTAAAGTCGTTGATATCATGTTCATCATATTTGTACATGACACTAACCTGGGAGAATAGCTAACACACTGAATATCAGGGTCAGGATCCAAAAATTATATTTCTGGGCTAGAACATTTGACAAAATATTTTAAATATATTTTAAAAGGATGAATGTGAAGTCTCACATTTGGATTCACATAATCATGTTTATAGATAGTCTAACCATGGATTTGAGGCTTAAAAGAAATTCACCAAGTCCAAGTAACTAATTCGAAAAATGAGAAAACTGAAACCAAAAGAAGTTAAGTGACTTACCTAGAGTCACACAACTGGTAAATGTCTGAAATTGGATTCCAACTCAAGTCTTCCTGCTGTTGAGTCCAGAACTCTATCCACAATATTGTCTCTACTAGAGACCACCTGCCATATTGACTTTGAATCATTAAACTACTCTGGTCCTAGTTGTTTGAACCATTTCAAATCTATCTCACTGAAATATTTTTATTCTGTGTATTTAATCTTTTCTCATGAGAAGAGTATAAAAGATGTTTAATCCAATGTTTTGATAAAATTTGTGTAAACTAAATGAGAGTAGAGTCATGGTTAGATAGCAGTTTGTCTAAAATGAGATCTCAAGGATTTAATGAATTAGAAATGTGAAGTCATTCAACAACGTAGTAGAGCAATGAAAAAACTTAATGCAATCTGGGCTTTTATTGAGAGAGCTTCTTGGAATAAACAGGTGATAATTACTGCACTCTGATCTATTCAGGATACATCAGGAATGCTGTGTTCATTTCTATGCTCCATAAGTAGGGGAATATATTAATAAAATGGAGAACATCTAAAAGAGACTAACCTCAAGTCTATATCATTTAAGAACCAGGTAAAAGAACTTTTATATCTTTCATCTAAAGAAAAGACTGAAAGTGTATTTGAATGGCTGGCACAAAGAAGGAGTAACTTAAGGCAATGAGTGGACATTTTCAACAGCTAAACATCCACTTTATGTCAGGTAAAACTTTATAAAAATTCAGTCTATCCAAAATTTAAATGATACAGTATGAGAGGTGGTATATTTTCCCTTTTTGTAGGGCTTCAAGATGATACTAGATGATCACTTTTTAGACATGTTCAAAGTGGGGATGCTTATCATGCATAGTTTGGTCTTGATGTTCAAGGAGATCTCTTCCAGGATTATTGTGAGGACCAAATGAGATAACATAAGAGGGCCCTGAAAATTCAAAAACTCTAAATAAGTGTTTATATCACCATCATCATAATAATAAAAATATGAACTTAATGTAAAAACTTGCATAATTGTTAGTACCTAGAACATGAATGCTAACACTAACAAACAAAATGATCCAAGAAGAAAATTATATAATTACTGAAACAGGTGGCAGCTGGGTAGCTCAGTGGATTGATAGCCAGGCCTAGAGATGGGAGGTCTTAGTTTCAAATCTGACTTCAGACACTTCCTAGCTGTGTAACCCTGGGCAAGTCACTTGACCCTTCCATTGCCTACCCTTATCACTCTTCTGCCTTGGAACCAATACACAGTATTAACTCCAAGAGGGAAGGTAAGGGTATAATAATAATAATAATAATAATAATAATAATAATAATAATAATAATTACTGAAACATTTGTAGAAGTAATTATAGGCTGTCCTTCATTTCCAGAATTGAGTCACCAATATTGTCAAAAATCATTTGCATGGAAATATCAATACTATGGAAATAGGTCTTGATCACTGACACATGTAATACCCAGTAGAATTGTGCAATGGCTATGGGAGGGGTATGGGACAAGGGGAGAGAAAGAATATGAACCATGTAAATGTGGAAATTTTTCTTAATAAATTAAATAAAGTTTAAAAAATAATTTAAAAAATAATTTGCATTGGTCACCACTTGATAGGGAAAAATCTCTCTCAATATTTCTGTTTAGTATTCATGTACTGATGAAAATTCATGGTACTAGTTTGGCTGAATCTTCTTTTAAGTTGGGCTTTCTAAATTTAGTATCTAACTACTTTGACAATATGATGAAGTCTACTGACCCCTTCTCAGAATATTTTAAAATACATACCATTATAGAATTGTAAATGAAATAAAATATATTGAAATACAGTTAGCAAAGATACATGTATGTTATATACATGCATAGACATGTTATATATTTATGTAAGTAAGAAACATAAGTAAATATTAAAGATATATAATTATACATATAGCATATAATAATTATAAGAAATTATAAAATAAATAAATGTATGAATGAATAAATATCCCTTTAGAATAGAAAACAATTCCAGGTTAAGACCTCTTATTCCAAAAGGTAAGGGAAATATATTCCATAATTCATAACACATAAAAGAAGTACAATGATTACTAAAAATGGAATCTTCAGTGTAAAATCATACATATTTAAGAACTAAAATTTTAAATGCAGTAAATTCTAACTCCTACTTGTGAAGTTATTCCTTTAGAAATGCATCTCTAAAAGGAAAAAAAAATTAACAACACCCATGTAAAATTCCAAAACACTCCATTCCAGCAAGCAATTATTAAGCACTTATTATAGTCAAAGCATTGTTCTAGGTTTTGGAAATATTTTTAAGTGGTAAAACCTGGCACAGATGGGTGGCTCAATGGATTATGAGCCAGACCTAGAGACAGGAGATCCTAGATTCAAATCTGCCCCAGACACTTCCAAGCTGTGTTATCCCAGACAAGTCACTTAACACCCATTGCCTAGCCCTTACTGCTCTTTGCTTTGGAACCAATATACAGTATTGATTCTAAGGCATAAGGTCATGATTTAAAATAAAATAAAATGGCAAAACAATTCCTGCCTCCAAGGAGCTTACATTCCCTTGGAGAAGAAACATCATGTTAAAAGAAGAATTTAAAATTCAAGGCTCTGAAAAACAAAGTTATACTGGGTGCTGAGAGAAAGGGGAATCCAGGATTTTCAGTGGGCTGTAGTTTTCCTATCCTTGAAATTTCTATATAAGGAAAATAGCGGAAATTCTAGCCTCCAAGGGGATCAGGAAAAGATTTCTGTAGCAAGAAATACTTAAGTGGAATCTTTAAAAAATACTTTTTTTAAGATTAAATGTCGATATATTTTCAAAAACTGTTTTTCAATATTTTTGTGATCTGTGTCCTTCCACTCTCTTCCACCCTTTCCCCCTCTCAAGGACAGCAAGTACGATGACATAATTTGTACATAATTGTCATTGAACATATATTTTCATGTTCATCATATTGCAAAAGAGACACATCACTTACACTAGAGAAAAATTCATGGAGGAAATAAAGTGAATGGTATCCTTCAATATTCATTTGGAATACCTTCTATAAAAGAGGGTAGATATTTTCATCATGAGCCCTTCAGAATTTTCCTGGATGCCTCCATTTTTATAACATTGTAAGAACTGTAACATTGGAACTATAAGATTATAACAATTAAGTCTCTCACAGCTGATCAACCTACACTATTATTACTATGAACAATGTTCTGTTTCTGCTCACTTCACTTTGCATCATTTCATATAAATTCTCTGGGTTTGTTGTGTGTGTGTGTGTGTGTGTGTGTGTGTGCGTGTGCATGCGCATTTGTGTGTGTGTGTGTGTGTGTGTGTACTTGAAAGAGAGAGAGAGAGAGAGAGAGAGAGAGAGAGAGAGAATCTTGTTCATCACTTCTTACATCACAATAATATTCTATTACAATCATATGCAACAACTTCTTAATCCACTCCCCAGTTGATGGACATTTCTTCGGTTTCTAATTTTTTGCCACCACAAAAGAGCTGCTACAAATGTTTTTGTGCGAGTAGGTCCCTTTTGCCTAATTGTTGATCTACTTGTGATAGAGACCTACTAGTGGTATTGCTGGGGCAAAAGTTTATGCACAGTTTGATATCCCGTTAAGCGTGGTTCCAAATTTCCCTCCAGTGTGACTATATAAATAGCTCTACCGACAATGCATTGTCCAAAATTTTTCACATCTCCTCCATAATTTATTATTTTTCTTTTTTGTCATTTTAACATGTCTGATGATTTTATGAAGGTATCTCAGAGTTGTTTTAATTTGCATTGTTCTAATTAATAGTGATGTGGAACATTTTTTCATGACTAAGATAGTTTTTGTTTCCTCATCAGAGAATTGGCTGTTCATATCCTTGAACTATTTATTAGTTGGGGAATGCTTGGTATCTTATAAATTTGACTTAGTTCTCTATATATTTGAGAAATGATGCCTTTGTCAGAGACATTTGTTATAAAGACTTCTCCCAGTTTGTATTTTCTTTCTAATCTTGGCTGCATAGTTATTATTGTTCTTATTCTTGTGCAATCACTTTTTAAAAAAATTAATGTAGTCAAAGTTATCAATTTTACATCTCGTAATGTTCTCTGTGTCTTGTTTGGACACAATTTCTACTCATATGTAGATCTGGTAGGTAAAGTATGTTTGCTCCCTTAATATGTTTATGGTATCCCCTTTATTTGTAAGTCATGTACTCATTTTGACTTTACCTTCCTATATAGCAAGAGGTGTTAGTCTGTAAGCTGTATCATAAAGGAATCTGGGGATTCTAAGATAGGAGTGTGTTATTTTGCTTTGTTATTATCAATATTATTTCCATAATTCACTCTAATTTTCCATTGGATTTCTAATCTTCTTGAACTGCCTAATATATCAAATGGTCCATATCAAATCTCATTCATGGTTCCCTACATTTTGTAACACTTATGCTATATTGTCTATAACAGGGGTTGGCAACGGATGGCTCTCGAGCCATATCTGGCTCCATCTCCCAACCAGCCAGTCTGGGAAGAGCTCCAGGATGTGTCCCAGGGGGCCCTTCAGCCCCCACCCCATATTCCAGTGCCTTCCACCTCCATCCTCCTCCTTCCGCAGGTGTTTATGGCTCTCACAGCCAAAAAGGTCGCCAACTGTTGTTCTATAAGGCCATCAAAATGGATCCCTTAAACGTGCTGTTGACTTTCCTTCTATCCTCTTGGAGAGAGAAGGCGAAAGGAATAAGCATTTATGCAGTACCTATTTTTTATGAGGTACTATGCTAAGATTTAAGTATATTATCTCATTTGATCCTCATAACAACCCTTGAAGATAGGTTCTGAGAAGTTATCCATTTTGTAGTTGAGGTTAAATGAATCAAAGAGACTTTAAGTAATTTGCCTAGGGTCACAGAAGTAAGAAACAATTGAGGTTTATTCAAACTCAGGCCTTCCCGACTTAGAACAGCTCTCCAACCTCTGTACCATCTAGTTGCTTCATTGCTTGGTATGACATTGTTTGAAGGCCAATGGGACTCATTATTTGGCCATTGAATCTTGCTCTCTCTCCTACATTAGCATATTTTTCCAAGACATATATTTCTCTGATTATGCCCTTTCTACCATTTAGCATTACTCATTTGTCATAAATCAAAGCCCACTCATGACTATCATATGCCCTTTGGATGATGTTTCACTTTAACTCTTAAGATGCTATAGTATCCCAGGTATCACATCTATACATATATTACCAAAAGACTATTGATATTAAAAAAAAGATGAACCTTTGTATAGGAGAGAAACTTGTGATAATAGAAGAATAATAAAATGATTAATTTAATTACTCTTCAATCCAATAATGTCCAGCTGTCAAAAAGCAAATGAAATTATTCTGGAATAACTTGTTATCAATGACTCCATGGTGATTCATGTGACTTATTTTTCCTTTGCTGAGTACTCACAAGAAACCCAGTGATAAAGAATGTCAGGATTTCTCCAGGAATCAACATCAAACTCATTTTCTCATTAACTCAAGCAATGTTTTTCTTCATGGTTTGAAAAAGAGGGTCTTTGGATACTCTTAATTCATTGGTATAAAAATAATCTCATTTGTCACAATGTGTCCAAAGGATCCCAAAATGATACATCCATTTAACTTGTAAATCCTTTCAGTATCTTTGGTCCTAGTTGTTATGTTGGTTTTAACTGTGATATTTGTGGGAAGATGAAGATATGCCAGAGATCTGTAAAAGCTGGACTAACTCCTCACCCACTGATAGGCTTGAGTGAGAAGGGAGGGGCACAAGCCAGCTGAGTACTCCCTTTACTCTTACCCCTCCCATCAAGCAGTTAGAATCAGTTACAAATGATGGTTGGCCTGATTTCTTCTGGCAAGGCTAGGCCAGGCTAATTTCCTAAAGATGTTGACTTTCTTAACTTATTTCCCCACAGGTCTGAGTAAGGAGAAAATAGTAAAAGCTTGATGTCTTGTAGCTATCAGGGACAGAAGAAGGATCTGACTTGTATGGGCTACAAAGCTGAAGGAACTAAGCTTGAAGGAGGTTGTGAGTATTCCAAAAATAATAGCCAGGCGCTGCCCCCAAAAGATGAAGGTTTACTGACAAAGTGAGGAAGGGAAGAAAGGGAGGTTTTGTCAAAGGTAAAATTGGTTCTGGGAAGCCCTAAACTGTCAGATTGGAACAGCCCTTCCCCCCAGGAGGGAGAGGTAGCCTTTATACCTAGCTTGCCCTCAATGCCTATAATGAATCTCTTCTTATATCTAAATAACTAAATAATAACAGTTGTGCTGTTGCTGGAAAGGTCTAGTTGAGCTAATCAGGTTAGCAGCAGGGAAGAACCAAATGGCTTTGTATGGATTTTAAGCCACAAGGCCTCCAAAGCAATCAAGAACTGGGATCAGCAAGCAGAGTGATCTGCTCACTTCTAACCTCAAGAACCCACTGCCTCTAACTGCCCTCAACTGCCCCCTCAACCAAAGTTCTCTGGTGGGAGTAGGACTGGAATTCTGGGTTGAGGCTTGACTCTGTATCTTGCAGGAATTCCACCCTACCATCTCCATGTTACATAGTTCCTAGTGACTAGAACTCATTGAAGATATATAGAAGATTTCTTAACACAGCTTCAATTAGAATATTCAGCAGTAGTGTTAGATATTTTAAGTCCATCTCTTATGGGAATCTGTAGATTCCTACACAAACAGAATAGTAAATTATAAACACATAAGTAAAGAATTTCTGTATGAATCTGAATTATATTTTGCAGAAATCATATGATAGCAAGTTTAGAAACAGATTTTGGATAATATATAATGTTATCTTCTAATTTTCAGAGGAAACTAAGGCTTAAGGAACAACATGAAGTAATATTTATTTGTAATAATAATAATAACTAGTATTAATCTTATTTACATACTATTTAATAGATTCAACTCTTCTATTCATATATGAAGATTTCAAAAAGTGCACAATATAAAGCAAAAAAAGAGTGGAAGGCAAAAAAAAGAATATCAATAACTTTTTGTTTCACAAAAAATTATTCTCAGATCCTCTCTATCCAATGAATCCATCCTACTTCTTGACTCAGTGCTCCATTAAGCTACTTCAGTGTTCAAGATCCTGGGCTAACTTTGGATATGAAGGTAAAATCTCATAGTGTGCTTCTTTCTTCACATCTCACAACAGGTACCCTGCACCATGGAAGCCCATTACTAGACTGTGTATGTGGTTGTCTGCCTGTGCCTTCACCTGGTATTCCTGCTACCAGCTCATCAGGAGTGATAGAAATAAAAATGAACATCAAAAATAATAATGTCAAAACACTAGATGTAACCTTTATTTTCCTTTAAGTTATCAGCTGTAATAAAACACAATACAGGATTCATTAATTTTATATAGATGTGTGTGTATTCATGCAAATATGTCTCAAAAACAATGTAAATAAAATTTTATGCATGGAAGTTTGGGGTTTCTTAGCAGCTGATAAGTTAAAAGAATTATATTTATACGTATATATATATATATATATATATATATATACATGAC
>NC_058131.1:704217829-704285176 GCF_016433145.1 Gracilinanus agilis
TATATACATATATATATATATACATGACTCTATATGCACATATTCACAAATGTATACATATTATGTTTATTAATCATAATATCCTCAAGGGCAAGGAGTGTTTCATGTTCATCCTCATATCTATGGTGCTTCACACAGTGACCTTAGAGTAGGCACTTAAAAATGCTGGTTTGAATGATCCATCTATTTGACCAAATGGCCACACACAATTCTCTGTTATTACATTTTGTAAGATCATCTACTATATCTGCTGTGATATTTGAAATTTAGTGGTCTTTGAACTAATTTTGAGATCCCTGGTCTAAACTTCCTGTGGACATTTAGATTTCTTTCAAACTACATTTCCCATGATTCAAATGGATTCCTGTCTTATGTGGTAATGTAAGCCAAGGTAAACAGAAGGTTAAATAGGGAGATTGGGATTGGTACCTCCTTTCTTTCCTACTGAAGCAACCAGGAGGCAGAGGTATGGCAAAACTTTTGAACTAAATCTTAATAGGCATGTGGCTTCATTTTTCTAAATGTCTTTCAATAAACCTTTTGAAACCATGATATTTTTAATTCTGTCCCTCTGCCATCTTCAGAACATGGTGAAGTGATCAGGAGGTGGCCCTCACATTCAGAAGTGACTAGGTTCAAGACTTGTCTTTAAAATATATTGACTGTGTTATCTTTGGCAAGTAACATGACCTCTCAGGTCTCTGGAAACTCTACAAGTGTAAGTTGCTGAGAAAGGATTGACCTGTATTGGTAGAGGGAATTTCCTTCACTCAAGAGTTCCTTAAGTCAAAGAAATCACAGAACCAATCTCACCTTTAACTTTTCCATTTTTTGTGCCTAAAGATCCTGAAACTGCAAAGGACACATAGCAGGTCTCTCTGGGAAGCAGAAAGTTTCTTGCTAAGGAGATTAAGTATAGAATCCCAAAGCAACCCGTTGAAAAATTTTTAAAAATCAGTCCAATTGGGCAAAGAAACAAGAAACTGAAAGAGTGCCTTTTCAACTGAATTCAGTCCAACCTGTGGGTGTAATTACCTTTTGGTTAAAATAAGATTTGAAAAAAAATGGATAAATTCTCTATAACTTTGATTATATAAAGCCACCAAGGAACACAGCCCAGCCACTTTAAGCCATGATTATTGACACTAGTGTGAGCAGCCATTTCCTCAACCACTGTGTTAGAAAAATAGATTCCAATCAAAGAACTGGTAATATGAGCTGAGATTTTCCCCAGATGGAAACTAAGGAAATCAAATTTGCTTTGGAGCATTACAAATGAATTATTTTAAGATATAGAATTAAAGGTAAGCCACAGAAGAGCCCTTTTGGATGTGGACACAGAGAAGTATGTGAAAAGCTTTCTAGAATGCAATAAATAATGTTCCATTTCATTCACTTGGAAACAAGTTCTAGAATTCTACTTTGCAATACAACATAAAAAGACTAAACCCGAACAGGATGGACAAAAGGACACAGACATGATCTGCTAGACTTCTTCACCTGGATGCTCCATAGATTCAACACATTCCATTTCTCATATCATTTAGCTTTTATGTCATACTATACATGAATTATTCCATTTGACCATTACACCAGTTCTCTGAAGTAGATGCTTAATTTCCCTTTTAGAGATAAGAAAACTGAGGCTGAGAGAGGTTAAATGACTTGACTTAGGCATCATAGCTAATATATGAGGTAGAACCAGAATTCATCTTGCTGACTGTAAATACAGCACTCTCTCCACTATGGCATGTTGCTGCATGATAATCAGGCATATTTCTCAAGAATTCACCCTCTCTTCCCAACTCACATGTTCACCATCCCTCAATTTCATGACCATTTGTGAAATTTTGCAGATTCTATCTTTTGGAAGTCTATTGCATATATGTTTTTCTACTTACAACATAAAACTCTAGCCTGGACACACTAGCTTTCAGCTAGACCTTTACAATAGACTCTTGATTGGTTTATATATTTTTAATTTTTTCTTTCTCCTTTCTTCTATATAGCTATCACTGTGTCCTCAAGTATAGGTCATAGGGTGTCATTGTCCTGTTCAAAAAGAGTCAATGGTACCACATTTGGCACTGAAATCCTAAATAGTCTATTTCCAACCTATCTTTACAGTCTTATTACAGAATCACTTTATTCTCTTGCCAAATTGCACTAAGATTTGCTCTTTGTTCCCCATATAGACAATTATATTTTTACTTCCATGTCTTTGCACAGGGTGTCACCCATATGATCCTACAAAATCATTTTTCTTTAACCCAACATTTTAAAACCTATTACCTTCAAACACACTTCGAGTGCCACTGCCTACAAGAATTCTTTGCAGTTTTCCCTATGGTTAATTATACTATATAACTGTACAACTCCACTCTATATTTTTGTATTGATTTTTATATAGCATGTTCTCATCTGTGAATATGTATTTCCTTGGTAGAATATAAGCCTCTTTTGGTCAGGCACTATTTTACTCTTGTATTTGCATCCCTAGTACCTACAATAAAGATAGGATTAATCCTATCCTGCTTATTTTAAAATTTAATCACCAAAGGTCTAAACACCACCACTTAATTCTCAAGTGAGGGAGGTCTGTGACCCAGGTGTGTAACAGCGGGTGTTGAATCAGAATTAACTGACTGCCTCCTGGGCAGTCCTAAGCAAAGTCTTTGCTGTAATTGGTACATGTGAAATGAGAGGAAGGCACAGGAAGTGATGAAAGAAATGGCCTGGATAAAAAAAAAGAACTTCCAGGGCTCGCTCTCTTCAGCTTAGAACTGGACCTGGAGGAGCTCTGGCTAGGACCTTGGACTTGGTGACACTGTGCTTAAATCTCTCTCTTAGAACTACATGTGGTGAGGGAAAAAGGCTAACTCCCTTAGCTTCCCTGGAGATACTAGCCTCCAGAGGGGCCCTTGACTAGGAGGAGACCTCATGGCTAGAACCGTTGTTAATTGACTTTTAGGATCTCTGGCTGGGGCCTCAGGAGCCCTGCCAGAGTAAAGCCAACTCTTGAACACATAATCTAATTTGTTAAGCTTGATCTCTTACTCTACCCTCTTCTCATTTCTGTACTTTCACTCTCTCCTGTATTTTATAAATAAATTGCTAAAAATCATTTTAGAATTGATATTTATTCAATTCTTGGCCACTACCCCTTTTAATATTTAGTCCAACCAAAACCATAATTCCCCCCCCCCTTTACACTACCACACTGTTTGGCACACAGTTGGTGTTTGATAAATGCTTGTTACCAATTTATAGCTACAACTCATAACCTGCAACTAGTTATTTCATTTTTATTGTGATGGGATTGAGATTCCAAGTCATTCCAAAGGAATTATTTCTGTAACAAAATTCAACCTTCTGAAGTACCATATTTGAGCTTTTATTCTAATTTTAGGTTGTTGAAATTATACCTCTTATTCAATTATCCCTTTATATGTTGTGCCTCTCTCTTTGAAGTTTATATTCATGAAAGAATTGATGAGGATAGAATTGCCCCTCTGTAGATATAATGTTCCTGCTTGCCACATGACAGAATTTGCACTCTTATTTTTCAGGGGCCCATGTCTTCCCATCTTTCTGAGTTTCTTTAGGTTTCCTCTCAGATCTCTGATTTATCTTCTGTTGAAGGACAGTATTTTCTATAAATGCACAGAATGCTTTCAGAGGAAATGGTTTCAATATCCATCAACTCCCAAAGATTAGACTCATTGTAAAGTTATACATCTCTCATTTCAAATATATGGTCTCTTCCCCAAGTGGAGTACTTTTTAGGACCCTACCACATTTTACTGATATTCACCTTTCATATCTATTCTTTTAGCTCTTTACTTTTGTCAGCTTTAACATTTTCCTATAGTCATGCTTTTTTATTTTAAACAGACACAAGGAAGTATATTTTTATGATGATACTTGATGGAGATCCATTACACATCCATTCTATACTCCTTTTCCATTTTCCCCACTTTTATCTTTTTTTAATTCTGTAATTAATTCCCCAAATAAATATTGATTCACTTCTGTATAGCTTAAAGAGGTTAGTTGAAAGAGTTTCAGGATTATTCATTCATGTCATTTCTATTCATTTTAATTGACTTTTTATCTTTTTTTCCTTGTTTATTAAAAAATCTGCATGATTTTTCTGTATTGTTCAAGCTAGTAGGTCAGTCTTCTGCTATTTTTAAAATGGTATTCCCAAATAATATGTATAGATGGGATAATATATTGAGTTTTTGGTACTTGTATGTATTTGCCTTTCTGGTTGTTCTGTTGTTTGGGCTGTTTTCAAGTTAAATGGCATCATTGTATTTTCTCTCCCCCTCCAGAATATTCCAAATGTCTCTCTTCTCTTAAAAATTTATGTTTTATTAGTGATGAATTAGACAAGTTTTGAAGGATATGTGTTTTTAAGAACTTTGGGTATTTTGCTATTCAAAATATAGATTTTTCTACTCTTCCATGACTTTTAATGGGGACAAAATAGTCTTGTTATTTTACTTTTCTCTGGCTTCCTGCAGAATTTGTTCTTTGTTATTGGAATTGTAAATTTTACCCACTATGTGTCTTGGAATATGAAGAATATTTTTGTTAGTTTTGCTTTGTTTAATTTTGTTATTTTGTTTTATTTTCAAAGGGGAGGAGGTGTGAATGGATTCTTTCAATTCATGTTTTGATTTCTTTATTCAGAAGTTGGAACCACCAGAGAATGCAACATAGATTGGATGAATTAGCCAACCCCTGTCAAAGCTGGGATAAGAACATTCATTCCTCATCACTCACCACCCTACCAATGCCACTTTAAATACTTTGGAGGAAGATTTAAAAATGAATGGAAGCATCACCCTTGGTTTGAATATGCAAAATGACCTAAGACAAACACTACTGAGGAAGGATGGTAACATATCAGGTACTGACTTTTTGATATTGAATTCCCCACCTTCCCTCAAAAGATTGTGGAAAGCTGGTTCAACCTGCTGAAAACCAAATTTTTTGAAGATCCTAGAAGTTGTGTTGCTTTCCAGTGCTTTGCTGATCCTCATTGCTCTGGTCCTGATTCAGATTGGGTTGAAATATAAAGATGCTATCCAGTTTATTTCCCTATATTATTTTTTGCATTATTGTTTTTAATTTAATTTTTGTTTATATTCTTCTAGAGATTTATCAGCCTAAGTTGTCTCTCTGGTTCCATAACCCTGGGTTTTGCCTGTAGGGAATTAATATTTTTTTTTTGCTTTTGGCCATCCTTTGCTTCTGTACATTGATATTTCAATCTGTTATTTACGATTATATTTATGTGAAGAGACTTCTTCCTCAATTATTTTTTCTTTGGCCTATTATGTCTTCTGTTAAGGTGAAAATTCTGGCATTTCTATTCTAGCTTGTTCACATTTTTTCAAGTCTCTATTGAACAATCCTAGAACAATTTCATGTCACAAGCTTTCTTGAAATCTCACCAGGTTCTATTCCATTAAGTATTAGTATAAATTTCTTTGTCTTGTAATATTTAGAGAAATTCATAATCTTAAAAATATTTCAGTACTTTTATTTCCTTCTAATTTCCTCTCTATTGTTTGTTCTCTCTTGATTTTTTATATTTTTTAGGCTTTTGGTTTTACTTGGGATTTTTCTCCTCTTGAAACATTTTTGTAGATTTAGCTTTTCAAAAGTGTTCCCCTTTCTCTTTATTTTCCAATTTCTCTTTTCAAGCTGTGTTGATTCTAAGAACAGAGATGCAAAATTGCCTTAGTCTCACTTCCCCAAGAGGAAATTCAATTTTAATTTCTCTATTCTGATGGGGTTTGATGTTCTGCATGGATTCTCTGTATTGAGTTAGTATTTTAAGGATGAAGGTTCTTCAAAATTGATTCATAAGGCTGACACCTTGGGCATACAGCTTACCATGTTTTTCAGGCTTCTCAATTGTAATTGATCTTCCTTAGGTGCATAATTCCTTCTTATTTTGTCAGTGGAGACTAGATAAAATGTTCCATTCTCAATCCTGGTCAAATGACCTTGAATTTTTTAAATAAAAAATATCACTCATTTTTTGACCTTGAATTTAAAACAGGAAAGTAATTTGGAATTGTTTAGCAGCATTTTGGTTTTGGGGAAGTATGTAATTTTTAGGCTTCTGGCAAATTCTACACCTCAGCAACAATTGATTCTATTATTAAACATACTGGATTAGTAGGAAGCAATACATCCAACTGGAAAGAAATGGGGGCATCACAAAGACAAACCTAAATATAAACAAATACAGATACAAGATAAATATGAGAAGAAAAGGAAAGAGTAGCATGAGAGTTGAAGAAACTTCAGTGATGATGATAACTTTTGGAGGAGAGAATGATGCTATCTTTGGATTCCAGAACATAGTTTCATTTAAATAGATCTTCATGAGGACACCAAAATAAGATGGAAAAAAGGATTCCCATTCAGAATTTGTAATGTAATGAATGTACTACCTAAATGTTTGCTTCACAATCATTATACTTAAATTTGAGCCCAAGTTCCCCAGGCATCTCATGTGTACAGTTAGAGAGGGAACCCTTGGTTGGGGGTAGATGTTTGGATGAATTGTTCTATAATACCTTCCATAGTTACTGAAGTTCCAGAAAAGGAAATTCTTATGACCAAAGTCCTTGGCACCATCAGATGAACCAACATCGAAAATATATATTGTTTCATTAATGGAAGCAGTCATTGACATCTGATTTATTGCTGCTTCCAAAGAACTATGAAAACTTCCCATTTAATGTATAACTGAAACCTCCTGTCTCTCCTTTTTTAATGTGAATTCCTTAATGGCAATGACTATCTTGGTGTTCTATTTTGTATCCCCAGCATTTACCACACTGTTATACACCTAGGAAAAGATTAATTTTTTTTTAATTCCCTCACCCCTTGAGGAGTTAACTAAGTCTAATTGTCAATGAGACCATGAGAAGAATGTGACAGTCTTAAAAGTATTTTTGAACCCTGAAGAAAGTGAATCAAATCACCCTCTACAGGCCTGAACTTTTCAGTATATTTTAGAGGAGGAGCCATAGAATGTAGGCCACCCCAATAAAACTGAGCTGCACAAGAGCTCCTAATTGTGTTCACTGACATTTCAAATCTATTTGAAACTTAACTGAAGACATTGTTAGAGAAGCTACTAAGCAAGTTGGTTTGGCCTTGGAAATGGACGAGGATTCCAAGGCAATGATGTGATGGTAGAAGACATTATGATAAAGCCATTATGCCTCCATACTCATTCCAGATTACAGATAGACTGAAGAAAGACTTCATTATGGAATTGATATTATTCAGTTTGTTTTTAGAACATTGCTCCAGTGATTTGAAAGCTGCCACTGGACTGTGTTTTGGGAACTCTGGGGAAGTTTTTAATGTTTTAAACAAGATCAAATAATTTGAAAAATCACTTGGAAGGCACTGTACTCCTGAGAGAATCAAAGAAGATGCACAGGGAATTATTTATCACTTCTTAGAAGTCAAACCTACTTTTTAGATTATCGGTTAGCCTATAAAAGGTTAAGGTTATGGGTGCTATTCATACATATACATATACATACATAAACATACACTCTCATATATGTCCAATCAATTAAAAACAATTTTAAGAAACCCACACTATGCAACAAATGCCATCCTGAGTATTGAGGAGATAAAGAAAAAAACAATGCTTTCTCTTATGTTAGAGAGCTTCCATTCTAACAAAAAAGATCACAAGTATACATTTACAGTAGCTATAGATGAGATACATAGAGAACAGCCACAAGCTAGAAACATTCTATACAGAGACAAAACGAGTATATGTATTCATATTACATATATATAGATATATGTATATATATATATGTGTGTGTGTAGGTGTGTATGCATGTATATATATATGTGTGTGTGTATATGTATACACACTTATGTGTATATATGTGTACATGTATGTGTTAGTTATTTGTGTGTATCTATCTCTATATATGTATATATACATATGTATGTATATATATATATATATATATATACAGAGAATGCATAAAAGGCAGGTAGGAAAGGAGGGATCTAATACTTGGAGGAGATAATGAGCTATCTAGAGAAAGTGGTACTTAAGCTAAATCTTGATGGCAATGATGGATTCTGCAAGGGGAGGGGAGGAAAATGTACACTGCATTCACTGAGAGGACAGGAACAGGCAGGATAGGCAGGGATCAGTGCAAAGGCACCTGAATAGATATGACAGATAAAGAGAAATATGTGAGAGACCATAAGAGGGTCAACTTGGCTGGATCACTGAGTGCAAGAAAAAATAACATAATGAGTCTGAGTAGGTAAGTTGGGATAAGATGGTGAAGAACTTTAGAAGCTAAACTGAGTTAATTACATTTTATCCTTCAGGCATTAAGGAGTCACTGGAGTCTATTGATTAAAGGAGAGATACGATCAGAGCTACTATTAAGGATAATGAAGGCTCTGTTAGAGTAAGGAGAGATCTGAAACAGGTAAATCAGTTAGAAGGCATTGCAATAATACAAAAGCAAGACTATGGGAACCTGAACTAGGGTGGTAGTTATGTGGGTACTAAAGTGGATACACACAAACACACACACATACACACAGACACACAGACACACACACACACACACAGACACACATCTTGACCCAAACTACATATATTTAAGATTATACATAACTTCAATGTAACATTATTTATTCTAGAAAAGACTCCAAAAAAATCACAGAGTTTTAGGGTAAAATAGTAAACATGGGAAAGAGCAGAATAGATGATCCCTAAATTCCTTCTTCTCTAAAAATCTTATGATCCTGTGACCTAAAAGTCTACCAATCATTGTGAGATTTTGAAAGGACTTATATTTTGCCTCTTTTGTATGCCCAGCTTGTAGCATAGTACCTAAAAAATAGTAGGTACTTAATAAATGTTTGCTGGTTGATTGAGGCCAACTAAATCAAAGAATCCCTGAAGAATCTCTCGTGCAACGTACTTGACAATTATCCAGTTCTGTTTTATTTTGGAAGACTGCAAATAAGGGAAATGCCTTCAATCCCATAGCAGCCCATTTTCCTTTTGGATAACAGATGTAGCTGCTTCTGGAAATAGTGATTTCCCCATTATCACATATCATCAAAAAAGAATGAATACTTTGGAAATATATAATGGAGACTGTTTTTATCCTATTGAATGGACTAAATGGTCACTGGACTTTCTTCCAAACCTGAAATGTTTGATTCTATAACATTAGAAATTTAAATATAGTGGTGAAGATCTTCTATTAGAGAACATTTTGTAATGATAAAATGCTCTTTAAATAAACTCTTCCTTAATTCATAGAAACATTTGTCGCTTAAATATATTCCAAAAATGTCTTTATAGTACAGTCTCTTGTCTGGCAATAGTAAATTGTCAAAAATAAGACTCAGTAAATCATAACTCAAATTCTTTGAAAGTATAACTCAAGTTGTATTTTTAATTTTGCAGAATTAAACGATATAGTGATGAGATTTAAAACATTTTACTTCACTAAAAAATATGTGAAACAACCAGGGAATTTAGTCCAAGTAGATCACTTCTAAGCTAAAAATTTCCAAAGAACTTTCAGGTTTCCTTTTAAACAGGTATAATATATTATGATTATGTTATGATATACTATAATTAATATAATATCATAAAACATGAAGAATAATACTAAGTTAAAAGTGCATAGCATTAGCAGGCTTCTTATTGGAATGCTGTTCAAAGACATGAAATTAATGTAATTTTGATTAAGAGGGGCTCATCCTAAGTTAGAAATAGATATCTCAGATCAGTGACAGACATTAGAAAAGCAATTGCCAAAATATGGCCATTGAATTGCCCAGAAGTCCCCTAGAACATAGCCACAATGAGGAAATAAACAAACAAAAAAAAAGATGTGGGTCAAATTCTCATAAGATTTATCACAAGTCCATATATTTAAATTTCTTCAATGAGATATGTGGGCCTTTCTTTTACTATTGATATTTAAGAAACTAAATAGTTCAAACAAATGGTCTGTTAGGGACTTCGTTGTGAAATTTAATTATATTCCATTAGAAATTGTAGTAATCTGACCAGTTGTTTTCCATGTTGGCAACAGCTATCTCTTAATGTATTATTTCTATTCTGCCATAAAAGTGGATAATATTTGGAAGCTGCATAAAATAAGTCCTACAGACCCAACCTGTCAAAAGAAAACACATGATTTTTTTAAACAATTATTTTTAAATTCTTACCAAAAAATCCTTCTACTCACTCTTTTGGGCTTCTTTTATACTTTGCCACTACTCACCTATATCTGGAGTACTAAAGTTGACAAGAGTTTTGTTTCTAGATGAGAAGAGTGATTTTCTATCAATCTGTCTAGCCATCCATCTATCTATCTATCTATCTATCTATCTATCTATCTATCTATCTATCTTATCAATCTGCATGTAAGTATCTGTCATCAATATGTTCATATATCTTTCTATATGTCTAGATGTTTATATTTGTTTACCAGCTATCTTTCCACTATTAATAGATAGCACATGTAGTCCAGAGAAAGATAGATTGATGAATAGATAGAGAGACATGCCAAGTAGTTGGGGTTTTTTTTTTTGCTTGTTTTTTAACCCTTAACTTCTGTGTATTGGCTCATAGGTGGAAAAGTGGTAAGGGTGGGCAATGGGGGTCAAGTGACTTGCCCAGGGTCACACAGCTAGGAAGTGTCTGAGGCCGGATTTGAACCTAGGACCTCCTGTCTCTAGACCTGACTCTCAATCCACTTAGCTATCCAGCTGTCCCCCCAAATAGTTGTTTTTTTAAACATTTAGTAAAATTAATTCTTCATCTTTTCTAAATAAAGATATCTTGTTTCCTAAGTACAAACATATATTTTAGTATTTGAACTAATCACTAAGAGATATTATGGCCTTTAACATAATATGTCAAGGCATTTAACTGCTGAGTATCTATCCCATCTTAATGACAGAATCAGTAATGCATTTAACAGTTAATGAACTGAAAATGCTATAGCATTTGTGGAATTATTGTTCGGTACAGGACTATATAACTAATCATGTAGAAACTATATTTCCCAACACTTGAATAAGCCTTAGTGATTACTTTTGAATTATGATATATTTCTTTCTCCTTTTTTTAAAGTGACTCATGACAGAAACCCCTTTTGATTCACGCGATACTTAAATCAGGCCATGCAATATTATTAAGTATAAAAGTATTAAAATCAAATTTGTTTTGCTCTTATAGTTCATTAGTTTAAAACAATGGTCTGCTTTTTATCTACTTCATATACAGTTAGTGGAATCCACATCTTTAACAAAAATGACAACAGAAGACATAATGAATGGTTGAAAAGTTTTCATTTATACTTCTAATGGGATGACATTGTATTTGTGCTTGAAAACAGAATTGATAATAATTAAGTATAAAAGAGATTAAGAAGTCTGTTGCATATAGTTAGTTCTCCGTTCTAAATTCATAAATGATTTAAAATTTTACCACACATTCAGTGATGTCACAGGCACAATTTTGGGAAAGTAGTTTGATGAAAAGGCCATTTAGAATACTTCTGAATGGTATCCACCTCCCAAAATGTTAGGTATAAAAGTTTTGATGACCATCTAGAATCATGGAATTACAGATTTTGGAGCTAGGAAAAATCTCAGAGGGCAACTTGTCCAAGACTCAGCTGGAGAAAGAAATAGCAAACCACTCTTCTATCTTTGCTTAATTAGAATCATGAAAAGTCAAACACAACTGAAACAAATAAACAATTCAAACTTTCTCCTTTTATAGATCCTGGAAGTAGATCAGTGCTCATCTATTATAAAAGATTCTTTCTTTGTAGCTGTAGAAACTGAGTTACAGAGAATTTTAGGGACCTATTCAATGACACATAGCTAGTAAATTAAAAAGGAGATTTGAATTCATGTCACCTGATTATTAGTCTGGTGCCTTTTCTTTTCTTTTATGTCACTTCAGTTTGGAAAGCTTATTATTTATGAATTCATTCATGCTTTACATTTCACAAATATTAACTATCTTAAAAGACACAATTGTGTAAGTTGTAATAATGGGGTAATGTGGCTGATAACAAGGGAGCTGGTTGTACAAGTGAGTCACCAGGCCAGGGAGCTTGTAACTACTGTAGCTGGTGATTTGAGACCACCAAGGATGTGTAGCCAGAGCTGTGATGCCCAGTCAGTTTCCCTGCTATCTGTAGGCTCTTTTAAGGTGGAGAGAGAGGAGCCCCTCCCTGCTGGAGTGAAAGCATCACTCAGCAGAAAGTGAAGCTCACACACTTCCTGAACAAAATGGATGCTTTCCCAGTACTTCCTTTGGAGTCAAGTGATTACTATTCTCCCCCCTCCTCAGCCCCTTAGCCCAGGATGAAGTTATAATTAACTGCAGGAGCTCACAGATTTAGGCTAAGGGTTTATTTAAACACAGAAGAGGAAACTGAGGAAAGGGGGTTTAGGGTATGGAGAAGCTGTTGCTAAGGGTGACTGGCCAGTATTGGCAATGGCCCTAGAAGGTAAGATCAGGCTGAGGGAACCAGCCCCTCAGCTAGAGATAACTTTCACTGCACTGATGTTGTATGGTCCACCAGCTAGACAGATGAAGTTGATGAATTGGTTTAGGGGTGTCCCTGTTGCTAGGCTGACCTAATTTAATTTCCTGCCCATGATCCACCTCCCTCAACCCAGGGTCCCCAAGGGAAGTCCAGGGGTAGCTGGGTGTCTAGGTGAAGTCAAGAAAAACAGAACCCCCAGGTTGGTTCAGCAGGGGTATTTATAGTCCCAGCTCAAACTGTCAGGTCACCTGCTGGGCCAAAGTTCCATTCTCCTAACTGCCAGGATTTCCTAGGGTAATTTGCAAATGCAAGAGATCTGGCATAAATCCTACAATACAAAGTATGTAAAATAGTTTAGACCACATTAGTATTTGTACTTTTTCCTGAAGAATAAATTCTGATTACTATAAGAATATGAATATGATATCTTTCAGATATAATGCAAGCACACAGACTGTCCTTACTGATAATGGAGATTCAGAAATTCTATAGAACCAGTAAAATTTTCATGTCATTCTGTAAGTATCAAATTAAAGTATAGAAGATGAATAATAAGGAATATATAATAACTATAAAGAGGACCGTTGCTAATAAGGTTTCCTCAGACTTCTAACTAAGGTGGGGTATATTTTTGTATGGAAAGCAAATGGAACCATTTCTTTTATGTTAATCATTTTCTTAACCTTCAGCATATGGACATTAACAATTTTCAAAATTATGTTATAGAGTGACAGATATGCTGTCAGGGTGACCTGGCTTCAAATCATTTTTTAATATCTTAGTTTTCTAATAGTCTCTAGACTCTAGGAGGACAGAGACGTGTAACAACTCCAGGAGATATGTAACAACTACATTTTTTGAGGTGTTGGGCGATGAATTAGGATAGTCGCAGAGAACTTTACAAATATGAGACAATCATTATTATTAACAATAATAATAAATGTGATAGCAGGACGTCACAAAGTAAAGGCAAAATTAAAAGGGTAAAGCCTGACAATTGGAGAGAATTTTGATGGTGTTGCAGGCTCAGTCATGGTAACATGGCAGCTTCCATCATGACCTAAAAGCATTGGATCTCCAAATTGGCCAAGATGAAAAACAAAGCCTCTGCTGAAGTACAGATTACAGCAAAACAGGTTTTTAAGAGAAGCTGAAGAAAGAGTTTGAACTTCTTCCTCCAGAAGATCACAGATAAAGAAGAATTAAATGAGTATAAACTAAGGAAAAGAAGGACTTTTGAGAACAATATGAGGAAGAACAGAACTAAGATTAATAATTAAATACAATGTGAAAAAGAGAAATATGAACAAATATGAAAAGAGGATAAAAGAAATTCAAAAGACTAATTCCACCTATAAGCATACCTTAGATGTTGACTATCAAAATATGACACTGGGTAAAATGCACAGAAATGAACATGAAGAATTGCCTAGTAAATCACATTTGTAATATCTGCAATCACGTCATCACAACACTTTCCATGTCCACCAGTTCTGGTACAAATATACTTACATGGAGAAGTTGGGAAATATTGTTGGGGACTGGTAAGTATTTGAATGGTAGATAGAATGGCAAGCTGAGGAGGAAGCTTGCCACTCCTGCATCAACTTTGAAATGAGATGCAAAGTGGATTCAGAGAATGCATTTAAGAAGAATCTCACTGCATCCTGATATGAAGAACTAGATCAAGTATCCTGGCTTTAAAGAAAAACATAACTGCTTTGCTCATACAAGGAAAGTATATGAAAGAGCTGTGGAACTCTTTGGAGATGAGATTATCTCTACATCTGTACATCTGTATATCTCTGTGTGGCCTTTGCAAAGTTTGAGGAAAATCAGGAAGAGTTTAAAAGGGTAAAAATGATCTACACATGTGCTTTGGGCAGGATTTTAAAACAGGAAGCCCACAAACTCTTTAAAAATTAACCAGTCATTGAAAGAAATTTGAGAATAGGCAAAATATTGAAGATAACATTTGGAGCAAATGGAGATTCCAGTATTAATAGAGTAAAGGCTAATATACACCAGTAGGATGCTTGGTTTGATTTTTGCCATTGGTATATAGTGATGTAGAACGAAACAGTGTCCTAGAGGTGCTTGAAAGAACCATGGACCATGTGCCTCCAATCCAAGAGAAGTGCTGATAGTAATACATGGAACAACTATGCACTTTATGAAGAGTTGGAGGCAAAGTGTCCAGAGAGGACTAAACAGGTATTCCACCTTGCTTGTAATCGATTCCTCTTACAAAGTTTACATTTGCCAAAATGACTACTGTATTTGAAATAAAACAGAAAAAAAAATTGGGAACTTCTGTTGGCACACTGTTTAAAGTCTACACTAAACTAGTGCTATATCTCTAACAATCTGGCAAATGTGGAAGACTGAAAAGTTCCTGGAATTAGCACCAGAAAATTGTATATCATGGATCAAATTTTCTGAGTTAGAAATATAATGATTAAAATCTTTGAGAGCCAATATTTCTTAATTTTAAAGTTATTTATTAATTGACTGTTCAACATATCCAAACTTGGTCAGTTGACTCTTTCCACAGTTTGAAAGGGAAGGGAAAAGAGGCAGAATTCCTCTAGCACAGGCACTATATACTCCCTTGTGAGTTCA
The DNA here is from genome assembly GCF_016433145.1 of Gracilinanus agilis. NCBI lineage: Eukaryota > Metazoa > Chordata > Mammalia > Didelphimorphia > Didelphidae > Gracilinanus > Gracilinanus agilis. The sequence goes on from NC_058131.1 coordinate 704,233,072, forward strand.
TCACCCAGTCACTCTCCTTGACATCCCTGAAATCCAAAGATATCTTTTTTTGGGTAGTCACTGAGGAGATGGACTTAGATACCCCAACTCTTCTCATTACTTTATTATGGGAAAAGGTTTCTTTGTCTATATAAGGAAGGTGGCAATACATTGAGCCACATGGAGTTCAACAGCACTGCTAGAGCTTAGTGACTTCCCTTAATATTTCAAACAGGCCAGGGGATTCACCATGGTTGACCAGCCCTGACTTAATCCTTTTATCCTTAAGGAAGACAAAAGATCTTATACCATTATGATAGCCTAGAGGGAGAAAATGGACATGACTTTAGCTTAGAATCAGACTGTTTCATTCTGAACTTGCCTGGACACTAAGGACAAAAATGATTTAACAATATTAATTTTCCACAGACACAATTATTGGAGATATTGCTAGAACTTGGACAATATAGGAGTTCACCATGAGCCAGCCATACTTAGATATGCCAAAGGTGCTTTAGAAATCTTATATTTATTTTGAAATTGAACATGAAGAATCTAAAATAAAGAAAAAGAAAAATAGAAAGTCTTTACCAGAAATTGCTGCAACTAACAAGTGTGAAGGTATGGATCAGTTTTGCGAAATTTGAGCTATCTCCAGGAAATGAAGAAAGCTTAGTGCAATACAGAACATTTGTGAAGAAACCAACAAAACTATGAGAAATCGTGAAGAAAAGGAAGAAAAACTCCTTACTAAAATCCTGGCTAAATTTGAATATGAATATGGAAAAGAATCTCATTAGGATAGAGTGGATAACCTCATGCCAGAGAAGGCTAAGAAGAGAAGAAATGTACAGGATGAAGATGGATCTGATGCCAGATGGGAAGAATACTATGATTATAAGTTTCCAGAAGATGCTACAGACCAACCCAGTCTTTTCTGGAGATGGCCAAAATTTGGAAGAAAGAGCAGCAGAAAAAGGATGCTACAGAGCAAGACCTGGATAAATAGATGAATGCAAGTGGATCTTAAATTTTTCTCATGTTGTATTTTTTTTAATAAATTCCTACTCTGCCATCATTGTGGCTTGGTTAATGTTTGTGCAGTATTTTTTAATCAGTAGGGAACCTGTTACTTTTCCTATGCTATGTCTTTAAAATATTGTTGTGTTAACATTGAGGAGATTTTTAGATGAAGGACATTAAATTTCTCCTTGAAACAAACAAGAATAGGCTTGTAAATGGCATCCATAATCAAAAATGTTGGTGGTATAGGTGGCTTTAATGATCATGTGAGGTCGTAGTTTTTCTTTCGAAGCATTAAGCCAATTCTTGGATTTTGGAAACAAATATTGTATGTTCTTTAGTAATATTTTTTTAAATCTAAATAACTACCATTAAAGTAATATCTAAAGCAGAGGTTGTTAATTACCTATTAATAATCTGTAAATTTGTTTTTAAAATACTTTGAAATATTAATATAATATTCTTAATATAAATGTTATGTGTTTTATCCTATTCATTTACAACTATTATTCTGAAAATGGCTCCATAAGGTTCATCAGACTGACAAAGGGATACATAACTGAAAAAAAAAGCATGTTAACAATCTTTGGACTAAAGGTTTGCAAAGGCCTTCATACTATCCCTTGCTATTTTCAAGTCCCCTATAAAATCCTATCTTCTTCAGTGAGCCCTTCCTAATCTCCTTTAATACTCATGCCTTCCTTCTCATGCTTTTTGCCACTTTCGCATTAACATACTATATACTGTATGTTCATAGTTGTTTTCATATTGTCTCTCTCATTAGACTGTGAGCTCCATGAAGCCAAGGACTGTTTTTTTCCTTCTTTTTTTAAATTTCCAGTTTTTAGCACAATGTCTAGAACATAGTAGATGATTAACAAATGTTTATTGCCTGACACTGCAAAATGAACACTCTATTGCATTTGAATTTAATAATAATGTCATGTAGTAGTGCTTCTAGAAATCAGTGTGTTCTTTCTACAAATGAGAAAACTAGGGATCAGGTAAATTGGGTGATTTCTCAATAGATAGTAAGCATCAGAAGAAGGATTTAAATCCAAATGTCACTGATTACAGGAGCAGAATGTTCTTCAATAAATGGCATTACTTCCACTGCCATTGATGACTGTATTAGAGATTGCAATGATCATGAAATTCTGTAACATGAATAATCTTAAGTGGGTGAACTGCCTCACAGAACTCCACAGTACCCCCAGAACTCCAAGAAAAGTGGCAGTTGGGGCACTTAAGAATGTGGGTTCCCATCCAGAGCTAAAGAAAAGAAAAATGAAACAGAAGACTTTTAGCAAGTTTCACTTATTGCTATGATGAAAAAGCATGTTCAGCTGCTACTCCTTTAAGTTTATTTTTAAGAGGATAATTCCTACTGTGTGTATAAATGATCATGGTTTTTCTTCCCTCTACTTGGTAAAAGAGGTATTAAAGCTTTTTCTTTAGGAGAAGACACAATAAAGAAAACTAAATCAAAAATCAAAGAATTACACTTAAATATTGGTTTTCTGTACTTGTAATTTCTATTATTTCCTCAGTACAATTCAGGGCAATAAATTATTCAGTACCTACAGTTTGTAAAACACTATGCAAATCAGTGGGAAAAAGGCAAAATTGAGATGAAACATGTTTCCACTTCAGACAGCAGGAATATAATTTCTTTTACTTAGAAGTCTCATCAGATTTAGATTTTTTTTTTATTTTTTATACAAACTGGGGGAGGGGGAGTAGAAAAGAATGAGCTGAAAAGTCTGTGTCTAAATACAGAGTCATAAAGATTTCTGAAACAATTAGACACAACTATGATCTTCTACTTTGAACATAATCATTTGTAATCTAGTCTTTTCCTTATCCCTAAAGAAAACCTAAAAATAAGCTTTCAAATAATATGACAATATTTAAGACATTTGATTTTAACTAGCCAAAGCCTAAAAGCTGTAATTGACCTCAGATACCATATAGCCCAGCTTTGGTGAAGGTTTTTAAGCTCAAGTGCCCTGAGAACAAATTCAAATGTGAGCCCCCCCACATTACCAGAGCGAGCAGAGGGAGGAAGTGCTTGCTTTGGGCAGCTGGACAGAAGGGAAGTGCATGGAAAAAAATTCCTCTTGTCTTGGGAAGAGGGGGAATGGAGCAGCTCCTCTGTGCCCCTCCCAGCATATGTGCCAACCCTTCACCAATGCTGATCTAGGCTAATGTCCCTATTCTAGAAATAAGGAAACTCTGACATAGAGTTTAAGTGACTTGCTCAAAGACACAAAATAAAGGAAAAGTTGGACTTTAATACATTTTGAGATCATATATGGAATAGAAACATTTGAAATCATGTAGTCCAATACTTTTAATTTCATAGTTGAGAAAACTGAGGGCCAGAGGTTAAATGAGTTGCCTCTCATCACACAAATATCAAGTGACAGTATGGGATCTTAACCTACATTTTCTGACTTTAAGTCTTTTATATTACCAAGCATTTCCTTCTGATGTGAACCAACTTTAGAGTCTATGTTCTTTCCTTGGCCTCAAATGGCATGTGAGAAGATTTTTACTTTCTATTTCCATTTCAAGTTAATATTGTTAAAGAAAACATGAAATATAAGATATTATAGTCTTTGCTAAGAGATGGTGAAGAATTTGCTCAAATATAAAAAAGTATAAAGAAAATTTTATAGTGGAGGAGGAGCCAAGATAGCAACATAGTAGCAGAAGCTTTCAGAATCTCCTTCCAGGGGCAGCTGGGTAGCTCAGTGGATTGAGAGCCAGGCCTAGGGATGGGAGGTCCTAGGTTCAAATCTGGCCTTAGACACTTCCCAGCTGGGTGACCTTGGGCAAGTCACTTGACCCCCATTGCCTACCCTTACCACTCTTCCATCAAGGAACTAATACACAGAAGTAAAGGGTTTAAAAATATAAAAACAAAACAAACAAACAAAAAAAGAATCTCCTTCCAATTGATCATTACAAAGCATCTCAAAAGGACAGAAATCAAAACTAAACAAGGAAATGGGCTCTTCCACTGGATGGACACAACCTTAAATGTAGGCAGTGTTTGGGGATTCACATGCTAAAAGAGGGAGAAAATCACAAGCTGATCACCCCTCCTCCAGACCACCTATCATGCCAGTGTCAGAGCAAGAGCCAGGGAAATCTCTAAATTCCTGGGGGCTATCTAAAAGCACCATATATTTACCTGTGAGGGCAGTGTAAGGCCTTGGCAACAGGACTTGAGAATCAAGGCTGAAGAGCACAGAGCCTGGGCAGCAGAGTGGGGACCTTGAGCAGAAATAAGGCTGGCCACAGAAGAGTTAGCAGGGACTGGAAAGATATCCTCAGGGCAAAACTCTTTAAAGCCCATACTAGACAAAGAATATCGCAGATCTATCTGCCCTCACCCAAACTTCTGACTGGGAAGGAAAGGTACTACCAAGGCAAAGCCTTGTGAGACAGAAGCTAAGAAAGCAATGTCCCCCAACATGCAGGAACACCAATTCACTAGTGGCAAAAGGAATAAGCAACAGAAAAAAAAACAACTCTTAACCATGATTAATTTCTATGTTCTATGTAGAAAAACAAGAAGAACCACCTACCCATCAAAACTGACAATTTTCAAGGGAAATTATGGGCATTTAATAAAATAGAAGAATTTCGAGCATTCCTAAAGAAAAGATGAGAACTAAATGAAAAAGTTGATGTCCAAATAGAAATATCAAGAGAACCATAAAAAGACAAATAAGAGCAGGCAGCTGGGTAGCTCAGTGGATTGAGAGCCGGGCCTAGAGATGGGAGGTCCTACGTTCAAGTCTGGCCTCTGACACTTCCCAGCTGTGTGACCCTGGGTAAGTCACTTGACCCCCATTGCCTACCCTTACCACTCTTCCACCGAGGAGCCAATACTCAAGACATAAGATAAGGGATTAAAAAAAAAGACAAATAAAGAGGGGGGAAAGAGTTTAAGGGCTTCAGAAAGGTCAAATTGATGATATTCCTAAGTGGAAAAATTGTATGTATAACTCTTAAACATTTTTTTCATTATCATAGATGATAGAATAAATATTCATAGGCAGAGGTTGTGGTATTAAGTTGTTTAAGACGATATGTAAAAAATTGGGGATACAAAAAAGAGGATGGTACTAAGAGAAACTTAAAGGAAAAAGAAAAATAGGATAAATTATATCACATAAAGATGTGGATAGGATAGGGAGGGCAGGATGAATACTATTATAAGAAGGGGAGGAAGAGAGTGGTGATAAGTAATACTTAAACCTTACCCTCAGTGGAATCAATTGACCATATACTAGGGTGTAAAAATATTGCAAACAAATGCAGAGAAGTAGAAATAATAAATACTTTTTCAGATCATAATGTGATAAAAATTATAGTTAGAAAGGGTACATGGAGAGGCAAATCAAAAATTAATGGGAAATCAAACAATCTGATTCTCCAAAACTGGCTAAAGAACTAATAACAGAAACAATAAATGATTTCACTGAAGAGGATGATAATGAGGAAACAACATATCAAAATTTTTGAGATAGAGCAAAAACAGTAAATTTATATCCCTGAATGTCAATATTAACAAAAAAGAGAAAGAGGAGATTAATTAATTGGGCATGCAACTAAAAAAAATTAGAAAAAGAACAAATTAAAAATCCTCAGATAAAGTCGAAATTGGAAATCCTAAAAATCAAAAGAGAAATTAATAAAATTGAAAGTAAAACAACTATTGAACTAATAAATGAGACTGCAAGCTGGTGTTTTGAAAAACAAAACAAATAAAATAGACAAAGTACTGGTCAATCTAATGACAAAAAGGAAAAAAGAAAACCAAATTAACAGTATCAAAAATGAAAAGGGAGACCTTACCTCTAAAGAAGAGGAAATTAAGGTAATCGTTAAAAACTATTTTGTCCAATTATTTGGCAATAAATGTGGCAATTTAGGTAAAATGGAAAAATATTTACAAAAATATATATTGCCTATATTAACAGAAGAGGAAATAGAATACTTTAATAATCACATAGAAAAAGAAATTGAAAAAGATATCAAAGAATTCCCTAAGGAAAAAAAAAACCTAGGGCCAGATGGACTCACAAGTGAATGCTATCAAACATTTAAAGATAATTTAATCCCAGTACTCTACAAACTATTTGACAAAATAGGCAAAGAAGGAATGTTACCAAATTTTTTTATGATATGGCACTGTTTCCCAAACCAGTAAGAACAAAAACAGAGAAGGAAAACTAAACATCAATATCTAATAATACATACTAAATAGATGCAAAAATATTAAGTAAAATACTACCTAAAAGGCTACAAAAATTATCACAAAGATTATTCACTATGACCAGGTAGGATTTATACCAGGAATGCAAGATGGTTTAATATTTGGAAAACCATCCACATAATTGACCATATCAACAAACAAACCAACAGAAACTACTTGATTATCTCAATAGATTAAGAATAAACTTTGACAAAATATAACACCCATTCATATTGAAAACATTAAAAAAGAATAGGAATAGAAGGATCTTTGTAATAGGGGAATTAAGTAAGTAGGGTAATAAGGGGATGAAGGCAGATGATAAACTGAGGTGGTAAGGGACTAAAAGGCAGGTGGGGAGATAACGTAGGTAATAAGGGAATAGTCAGGTAAAGTTGTAATGGGATACAAGGCACTGTGGATAGGGGTTTGTTGATCTCTAAGGCAGTAAAGTGGATAAGGAGGATACAATAGTGGAGCAAAGGGAGAGGATGAGGTATTTTGGGCAGGTAGCTGCAGCAGGGAGACACAGACTGGGTACACAGGTTTGAGACAGAAACACTGAAGGGAAACAGAATGAGCCCTTCAGGTAGGAAGGGCACTTCTCCAGACAAAGGTTAGGGCCAGCCAGAAATGGCTTGAAACTGACTTGAGGGCTTTCTAGTCAGTTTCTCAGGTTCACAAAGGAAGAGTCCAGAGGAAGTATAGGACTTCTACTTCCTCTCAAAATGGATGACTCCAACTCCCTCAGGACCCAGAGAGGATATTGTTCCTCTCTCCCCTTCTCCCTCTCTTATCAATCAACTAATGAAATAGCCAAAGGTTTGATTAAGTGACAAACTGGATTCATTGAGTTTCAGGGTTGATTTTAAAGGACAGAGGGATACAAGGTAACTTTAACAGCCACCTAGGGAAAGCTTCAGGTGGGGAGGGAGATGGGAATGTGAGACTGAGAAAGGACCTGCCTAACTCAGCCCCAAGAGGTTTTGTTGCCTAAAAGGGGTAGGGAAGTTGGATACAATGATTCAAGAGATAATTTGTATCAAGGGAAGCCCTACTTGACTACGGGAAACTAAATCTACCAAGTTTGAAAGCTACCACCCAGATCCACCCTCCTTTCAAAAACCCACAGAAATTCAGGAAGGGAAAATGATGATTGGAAATGGGAAAGATCAGGAAGATCCAAAGGAAATAGCTAAGCTAACAAATATTAAGAGAAAAGCTGCAGAATATAGGCCAGGTTTCAGTGCAAAGATAGAGCTCAGTTGTCCCTCCTATTCTTATCGAGTCTCCAGGATCAACTGTCACTAGTCAGGATTCTAAACCCTTTTCAACTGTTATAAATTCTGCAGTAAGGCTTTGCAGGGTTAATATGCAACCTTTTGCACTACATCTTTCCCAAAAATAACAAACAATATTTATTTAAAACCAAGTATCATCTGCAATGGGGTTAAGTTAGATGCCTTCCCAATAAGATCAGGAGTGAAGCACTACTCACAGGTAGGATGAGCTAATATAATTAAAATGACAATCTACCTAAATTAATTTAGTTATTTGGTGCTTCACCTATCAAACTACCAAAACAGTTTCTTTTTATAGAATTAGAAAACATTATTACAAAGTTCATCTGGAAGAACAAAAGACCAAGAATATCAAGGGAATTAATGAAAAAAAAATGTGAAGGATGGAGGTTTGGCTTTACCACATATCAAACTATGCTATAAAGCAGTGATCATTAAAACTATATGGTTTAATGATAGAAGGATGTATCAATGGAATAGACTTGGGATAAAAGATAGTAGCAAGGCAGTATTTGATAAACCCAAAGATCCTAGCTTTGGGGACAAGAACCCACTATTTGACCAAAACTCCTGGAATAACTGTAAAATTGGACTTAGATTGACATCTTACACCCTGTGCCAAGATTAACATAGAATGGATAAATGACTTAAATATATAGAGGGAAATCATAAACAAATTTGGTGAACATGAAATAGTATACATGTCAGATCTATGGGAAAGGAAAGAACTTAAGACGAAGAAAGAGATAGAGAACACTGCAAAATGTAAAATGAATAATTTTTATTATATTACAATAAAAAGTTTCTGTACAAACAAAAGCAATGACACCAAAATTAGAAGGGAAGCAACAAATTGGGGGGGGGGGAGATTTATAACAAAAATCTCTGACAAAGGTCCCATTTTTCAAATTTATAAGGAGCTAAGTTAATTATAAGAAAATAATCAAGCCATTCCCCAATTGACAAATGGTCAAGGAACACAAATATGCAGTTTTCAGATAAAGAAATCAAAACTATCAATAAACATATAAAAAGTGTTCTAATCTCTTCTAATTAGAAAATAATGCAAATCAAAACAATGCTGAGGTACCAGTTCACATCAACAGATTGGCCAATATGATATTAAAGGAAAATAATAAATGTTGGAGAGGATGTGGCAAAATCAGGACACTAATGCATTGCTGGAAGTTGTGAATTAATCCAGTCATTCTGGAAGGCAATTTGGAATTATGCAAAAATGACTTTAAGAAAATGTATATCCTTTGATACAGCAATGCCACTGCTAGGTTTGTACCCCAATGAGATAATAAGGAAAAATACTTGTACAAAAATATGCATAACTGTGTTCTTTGAGGTGGCAAAAAATTGGAAAATGAAGGGGTGTCCCTCGACTGGGAAATGACTGAACAAATTGTGGTATATGATGCTGATGGAATACTTTTGTGCTATAAGTATTGATGATGTGGAGGCTTTCCATATGAACTGAGAGAACCTCAGTGAACTGATGCAGAGAGAAATGAACAGAACCAAGAGAACATTGTACACCAAAAATGAAACATTGTGGAACTATCCAATGTAGTAATGTAGACCTTATTACTAGTAGCAATACAATCATTCAGGCATTCCTGAAGGATTTATGAGAAAGAATGTTATCCACATTGAGAGAAAGAACTATGGGAGTAGAAATGCAAAAGTAAAACATATGACATCACCTATCACATGTATATATGGATATTTGCTTTGGGGTTTGGGCTTTAAAGAATGTTCTATATAAAAATGAATAATATGGAAATAGGTATCAAGTGATTACATTTATACAACCCAGTGAAATTGCTTGTCAGTTCAGGAAGGGGGGAGAAAACAGGAGCGGGAAAGAAATTGAATCATGTAAACATGGAAAAATATTTTAAAATAAAAAAAAATAAATGAAGAAATAAAAAATAAATGTTTATAGTAAGAAAATATATAGTTTTTTATATCATACACTTGTAGACAGAGTTGGAATTAAAAGTCCAATTCTGTTGAAATAGGATTCATTTTGTTTTATTTTGAATTCTAGAATGATTAATAGTGATTAGAAATTGGGATTCCCCATCTCTAGTGTCCTGGTATGTTGAATTTGGAATAAAATTTTAATTTTCTCGAAGTATTTTGTAGCTCTTGAAAACTACTCTAGAAAGCCATGCAAATGTATACACTCATGCCACTATGTTTCCTAATAATTCTGTTGCTTACTTGCTAGACTATAATAAAATTGAATTTAATATGATAGCTGATGGAGTAAGTAGAATCTTAATGTGAATCATGTGCATTATTTATGAGCCAGGTCCAGAGAATCATGAAAAATGCATCTCTAATAACATAGATGTCAAAGTTGTTTAAACTCACCTCCATGACCAGTTGAGGGCATTTCTCATAGAAATGTAAAAAGGCAGTGGTAAGATACTGAATATATTATAGAATTTTATTGATATATTCATGACATATTACATATAATATTATTTCATGGAGTTATGTGAACTTAATATATTGACATCATAATGTTATATTAAAATTTTATGTTATTTAATAATATATTAATCATTTTGAATATTTTAACAAATGATTTTTTTGCCTTCCATAAAAAAAATAGAGAGACTGAATTTGGGAATCAAAGCACCTTGACACAAATACCAAATGTGTACTCCATAGAACTTTTTTAAGGCTGCTATATATTTGAAGGTAAATTAATTTACTTTTCCTTATAATTAATTAAGGGACCTGCACAAAAAGATCTCCAAAATCTCATGTAACCTTAAATGTCCTAATCTGTGCATATGTGTATGTGGGGGTACATAACATATTTTGTAAAGAGGATAACATTTTTGTACAAACTGGCAGATGAATTATATTTTACAGAAGGATTTACAGAAATTAAGATCAATGACTGAAAAACATTTATTGTTCACTATTATCATTAAATGATATTCTATAAACACTCTTCAATTCATACTTCCCTTTGAGAGTGAGAGACTGATATAATGACCTCATTTTAATTCACTCAATCTTTCTTCCAATATCTTTATTTTCTCTGTGTTCATTAGTTTGTCTTTACTCTTCTTCTCCAAAAGGAATCCAAAACAATAAAACATAATAATAATAATTTGATAAACCAGCTAATATCATGCAGATTGTCTAGATGGAGGATTAGGCTTTATAATCCTCAAGTTTATATGCAGTAATGTAAATTTTTATAAAGATTTTTGCTTATAAGTATGGATAAACCTGGATTTTCAGAAATTTTGTTACACCAAGAATCTCTCACACTTCATTTTCAACAGTCATATGGTGACAGTATTAATGTATCTCATAAATGGAAATAATCTCAGAAGTCACCAAGTAAAAGCTATTTGTGTCTAGGAACTCTCCCTACAACCTCTCTGACAAGTGGTCATCTAGACTTTGGTCAAAGATGTTACAATTACGGTAAACATATTCATGTCTAAGCAAGTCTAACTCATTTTCCAAGACCTCTAATTATTAGGAAGTGTTTCGTTTGCTGTTTTGTTTGTCTCTTATATCAAGGCTAAATATACCTCTCTAGAACTTTTAGCCATTGATGAAAAATATGTTCTTTGAGTTAAGTTCAATAAATATAATCTCTTTCAAGGGACAGCCTTTCAAAGCAATTATAACATCACTCCATTGTCTCTTCCACAGGCTAAATATTCCTACTTTCTGCAACAAACTCTCAAATGTCTTGGTCTGTTCACCCTAATTCCCTTTCTCCAGTGGCATATGGCCTTAGTAATAATTCCTAAAATTTTGAATACAAAATTCCTGATATGGCTTGAACAGAGCTAAACACACAAGTTCTTTTTTTTTTTTTAATTTCTGGACACCATGTCCCTCAATGCAGTCCAAGAATATATTTTGCTTTGATTTCTTATAAAATGTTTGGCTGTCCTATCACAATATTGATACCTTATGAAATTTTGGCCCATTAAAGCTCTCTAATCTAAGTCTGTTTTATTTGTTAACCTTGTTTCTCCTAAATATACTGTAAGTAGGAGTTGTGAATGAATGTATTTTAATTTTTTATTAACTATTTAAATCCTATAGAAGCCATTTATCTCTTGTTAAAATTAACAAAAACACAAAATCCTTCAGGCAATCTATCTTGCTTGGAGCTTCTTAAACTTCACTCTTTTAGCATTAGAAAATATTAAATAACCACATTTTAATATAATAGAATTGATTTTCCTTATGATCCTAATATGTTTTATTGTACATATTAATAACATTGCTCTGTGAAGGTATCCATAGACTTCACCAGACTAGGCTACAGGTGTCTAGAATGAGAAAAAGATTATTAACTCTTGATCTACTCCAGTCTGTATGGGAACAAGCCTGTTTGGTTAAAAAAAAATCTAGCCAAATGAAAGGACATGGTTCTCCTCCAGTGTAGACCACTCCACAAATCAAATCAGATAGTAATTATAAAGTGCTAGCACTACAAAACATTAGCTATTTATCCTTGTTGTTATTGTTGATGGTGTTATTTTGTCATTACAAAGTCCTGAAATTATAAAGATTCCCCCCCCCATGCATACTATGTCTTCTCAATATTGCTCCACATTCTAAAGTGCATCCTGCCATCTCATCCCCACTGCCCACACAATGTCTGCCACTGATAACCTCTAAAGAAAGTGTAGTATTTAGCATTTATTATGCCATTATAATCAAATCGTGCCCCTATTTTCTGCTTTACAAATGAGGAAACTAAGCCTCAAAGTGTAAAGTGAAAAATGAAACATTCTTATTACTGTGGATCATACTGCCATTCTCACAGTCATTCCAGCTCAGATCTTAGATGTCACCCTGAACTTGGTATCTTTCAACTTTTTGGATATGAGGGATATGAGCACATAAAATCATTCACATATTTCCTTTTCTCTCTTTCTACATGTCACTGCCTCAGATCAGGCCCTTATTACTGCACACCTAGACTACTGTAGTAATCCGATGTTTCATTTTCTGGCCTCAGATTTGTTCTCACTAGAGACTATCCTCCATTCAAATGTCAAATCATTTTTCTTAGAACATAGGTCTGACCAAATCAAACCCTGTTCAAAAATTTCCAGTGGCTCACTATTTCCTCTAGAATCAAATAGAAAACCATTGCTTGTCTTTTAAAACCTTTGTATAATTTGGCTCCTGCCTGTCTTTCCAGTCTTATTTCTCCATTCCCACCTCCAAATAAAGTGAGATGTAGTGACACAAGCTTCATTGCTAATCTTTGAACAAGACAGTCCATTTTCCCACTTTTCCCTAGTGTTTTTGGGAGCTGTCTGCCACATTTGGAATATTCTCCATCCTGATTTATGTCTCCTACATTGCCCGCTTTCCTTCTAGTTCCATTGATTCTTTCAACTAAAATTTCATGTTCTAGAAGAAGCCTTTCTCAGTTTTCCTTAACTTTAGTGCCTTCTCCAATTGATCATATATAAATCATGTTTAGTACTTAGTGTTTGTATGTTGTTTTCCCCATGAGCCTAGGAGATTCTTAAGAGAAAGGATAATTTATTTTCTTTTTTTCCCCTTTATATCTCTAGGGTTTAGCACAGTGACTGACACAAAGAAGGCACTTAAAATATTAATTGATTGATAACTGGTGTCAGAGGTAGAATTTGAATCTGGATCTTCATGACTTAAACTTAATAAATATCTATAAGACTACAAAAATATTAATGGATATTCCAGTCAATCCTCGCATGACATGTTCTCTAGACCTCTCTCTCTCTGAATGTTATACATATATTCATTAAACATTTTAATTTTTAACCCTCTGATCTTCAAGGCTTTTTCATAACACTTAGGGTATATTTTCCAACCAATTCTGAGACATAAAGGCATGACTCCGGAAGTCACCAAAGAATAATGAACAAAGTATGGTAACAAACATGGCAAGGAGCCTTGAGTTCATGTCATTCCAGGATTGATTAGAGAAACTACAGATGTTTCACTTGGGAAAAGAGAATATCTAGAAAGACATTAAAGCTATCTTCACGCACCTCAAGGGCAGACATGCACTGAAAGGCCTGAGGGTTGTTCTGCTTGTCCCCAGAAGACAGTACTAAGAAAATGGGTAAGAGTTCCAGAGAGAGACAGATTTTAGCTTAGGATAAGAAGAAACTTACTTACACTGGGAACTGTCTAAAAGTAGAACTTCCTTGGCATTTATCTCTTAATAAATGGTTGGCTACTGGTCACGTGTGCTATAAAAGGAAATCTTGGACCAGATGACCTCTGAGATCTTCTCCAACTTTGAGAATGGTAAAGATGTCAAGGAATACACCAAAAAACTAGCATGAATGAACATTAATCATTCAGTCTCTCTTAAAGGATGACCTGGATCTGTATACTTTCCATCCCCTCAATTAAGTTTTATATAATTTCTTGAGCTAGAACTATACATAAAGATGTTATTATATAAAAATTCACAGTGATGAGGATGAAGATGAAATGTGTCTTTAAAAATTAGATTATATCTCTTTGGATAATAAAGAAATATTTATTATGTCATAGGTCCTGACGTAAAGTTAGTTTGTCTACATCTAAGAAATAAAACCTTATTAGGATTTTTAGCATAGCCTAAATCACATGCTGGACAAAGTGCAATCAACAAAGATATGGTTCCTTTCCTAATGAGTAAAGGACAAGGCAAGGCCAAATTCAAGCCTGTTCATGTAAGTTTGTTCCTGTTTAATCTAAGATTGGAGCAGCTGTCTATTGGCTAGATATTCCAAAAGAACCCAAGTTATAATTGTAAATGAATCGTCCTAGTTATGAGATTTAGATAAGTGAACACTTTACATTTTCTTTAGGGTGATAAGCTAGGTGTGAATGCATTGGGAGATTTGGAGTGTGAAATGTAACACATTGGTTGGAATAAATACTTTGTGAAAAGTTTCTCTAGAATTTGGAGGTTTCATTTGAAATACTTATCATGATGAAAACTTGGGTAGATCAGAAAGAGAATAAGAAAAACTCAACAAGTAGGAAACAGAAAGTTGTGTTTAATTTATGAAAATAATCTAGAAAGATCAAGCCTTTTACAATTAACATTGCAGCTTGGCATCTTCTCTGAAACTTAGCCTTAGAGTCAGTTAGGGGATTGAAAGGTTGTGATTTTTCCCAGGATCATATGGTCTATATGTCAGAGATAATAATAGTTAACCTCAGTTATATGAAACTAAAAGACTGGCACTATTGTCTTTTTTTCTTTATATTGATTCTCATCATGCTCTTTTATTTTCCCAATTCTCCTCCATCTTCTTTCTTCAGTTTCATCTACCCTTCCATACTTCACTACCAGAAGTGTTTCATGTTGAAATATACCTGCAGAGTTTATAATACTTGTTTCATATGCAGTAAGTATAATTGAGATCCAATAATAAGCTAATATAATCTGGAATTACGTAAAAGATATCAAAACTATTGAAAATTTCCTTTCATGTTTGATTGTTCAGAGTCTACTGTGATGTCATAGCCAAGATGTCCAGCCATGTGACTTTACCAGAACAAAATCACTGTTAAGCAAGTAGGCTTTTCTGACGAATCATAATGTATTTGTAAACCTATCTGTAACCATCATTCACATGAACATACATATATATAAGCACACATTTATTTTAGTATTTCCTGAGCTGCCTTAATTTTTTTGTTGTTGTTTTTACTAGACTTTTGGTTTTACCTATGTAGGAAGTTTCATCTTTCAGAGCAAAAATAATTGAGAGGATTGTCTAAGAATAAGTAGCAAACACTGATTAAGTGTTTGCTATGCACAAGGAACTATTGTCAGTGATGAAAATATGAATACAAGCACGAAGAAAAAGTCCCTGGTCTCAATATATTTCCACTTTAATAAAGAAAGATAACACTGAAAATCTAGAGGAGTTGTGGGAACATGGTGTTAATACTTCTGAGAAGTCAGAAGAAGATTAGGAAGAATGAGTGTTAACCAGATTGTCCCCCTCTCCAAAATGTGATCCCTGGGAGAAACTCACCAATGAGAGAATGGAATAGGAGGAATTCTCCAAAGTGAGAGCACTCCAGAAGCTAAAGAAAGTTCTATGGTGAGAAGACAGCTAAGAATGGTGGCAAAGTCCAGAAGTCAGAAGTAGAGATGATATGAAAAATATTAACTTTGTATCAGAGACAGAATTTGAATTTAATACTTTGTGAATTCTAGAATGACTCTTTTCTTTGCTATCTGGCTTTCTCATATAATCATCCTTAAACAAATGTTTTTTTCAAGTAACTTATTGAAGTTTTTGGAGACAATGTTTCCAGCGCACAGTATTTCCTTCAGGTTATTCTTAATACCGAAATCCTTCAATCTACTTTATATACTGCTACCATGATGTCTGTCAACGAACACTTATTAAGTGTTTACTTTGTGTCAGGCACTATGACTCACTCTGGGGATCAAAAGAAATTCTAAAAACAGTCTCAGCCCTGGAGGAGTTTACAATCTAATGAGGGAAACAATGTGCAAATAAATGTGTAAAAAACAAGATAAAATGGACAAAATCAACAGAGGGAAAGCATTAGTTTTAAGGAGATCAGGAAAGGCTTTTCATAGATATTACCTGGGTCTTGAAAGAAGTTAGGGAAACCAGAGGACAGAAGTAAAAAGGTACAGAAGCCAGCACTTCATCAAGTGCTAAAGGAATTTATTTGTAATTGGTCAAGGAATAAAGCAGACCAGTGTCACTGACTTATACAATATATGGATTTGGAAAGTAATAACAAAAGGAAGCCTAGAAAAGTCCAAATCGTATGTCAAATAAAAGCTAGATTATTCTCTTTAACAAAGCAATTTGGCCATACTTTTCATCCATGCAAAATTTCTATACTCCCATAGTTGTCATCATCCAGCCACCCAATCAGAGTATTCCATAGGCATTATATATGTCTGTAAAAAGATTCTTTTGCCTTAATAGTCACTCAATGCATATCATCTTTCCCTTCAGCTATATTTAGAAGGTTTGGCTTCCAGACTGCTCCTTGTTACTTCATACAAAGTACTCTCAGAGAGTTACATGGTAAACCTATTAACTTTTAGATTTCCTTCTTACTGTTATACCTCTATCCAATTATAATGAATTCAGTTTCTTGTCTTGAATCTTTCTATAGCAATGAACATAGAAAATCTCAGTGTGTATTATCATAGTGAAAATTTTGTTTTCTTAGTTTAATTTGATTTATTAAATATGGATCTATGACTATATATCATATTTAGTAGATTCAAGTAGAGCCTAAAAAAAGGAAGCAGGGATATTTGTGCAAGTTAATACTCCCAGAACAAAGAATAATAGGACACCCTTAAGATGCAAAAAACTTTAAACTTGAGAAGTAGACATTTATTTTATTTTGTGCCCTTGTTGAAACCTTTAGAGGAGACAGCATTAAAACATATTTTCTATTAAAATATAATTTTATGATAAAATTTACAGAAAATTAGTTTTCTAATCAACAAGTATCATAGTATATTCTAGCACATTTGAATTAATATAAAATAAGCTTGTTTCTGTTTATCAAAACAGGAGACATAAGGATATAAACAACCTAGATACAGATCAAAAGAATTGGCTTAAACTCTGGAAAGTTATGCCATCAGTCATTTATTTGAGAGACTATCATGAAATATTGCTAAAATTGTCTCCCAGAAATAATTTAATAAATCATCTTTTTTCCCCCGCTCAAATTCTAATTCCCCAAACATTAATCAATCTTATGTGCAAAGAACTCCCTTAGGCATAGGAGGAAAAGAAAGTATGACTCAGATCTAGCCTGAGATGCAATTTTATGTAATTATAAGCACAAATAAAAAATTGTAGAAAAATATGTGGTAAGAGCATAAAAGATATAGATACAAAGAGCCATATGAAACTTGAAAGGTAAAGACCATTATCAACTTAAAAATAATAAATATGGCTTCTTCAAAAAGGAGGAGGCATATAAATTGGGTTCTGAAAATAAAATGAATTCAGTATACAAATATGGAGAAGGTAGAGAGGTGTTACCAGGCTTAGGAATATATGAAGGAAAGGGAGACTAATGGGATAGTTAAAGGTGTTTTTGGAGAGTTAGCTGATCTCTTGGAGCATAGGGTAGAAAGAAAAGAAGAGTATATGATAAAGCAGAATAAATAAATAACCAATACTTATATTGTACCTAAATATTTGAAAGCCATTATACTTATATTATTTCACTCAAATAATAGTGGGATTTAGACACCGCTAGTATAATTAGCTTCATTATTCATGTGAGTAAACTGAGGTTCATTCATGATTACATAGCAAGTAAATGTCAGAAATGCTGTTTGAGGTCCATTTTCATGCTTTTCTTCATTCATTAGAATATAAGCTTCTTAAGGGCAGGAACTATAAGTTATAGATACTTATGGAAGGAACTTTTGAAATCAAAAATATGAACCATACCATATAAACACATGAATGATATGATAGAAATGTAATCAACCTTCTTCTTATCCCATTTCTCTTTAATGAGACATTGAAGTCAAATATGATTTCTAAATTGAAGGCTGACCAGCACCTTAGGGATTACCAGAAAGAAAATTAAGAAACAAAAATATTAAATGACTCTCCCATGCTTACTGTGGCAGAGACTAGGTTTAAACCAAAGACTTGATTAGCTGGTACTATAATATTAGAATCCAATTTACAACAAAGAAAACTCTGACAACAAAAGGAAAGGAGAAGAAACTGCTTTTAATTTCTTTGTGGAGGCGGTAGAGATCAATCATTACATCTTCTCAATACAGTCTGTAGGTTTTGTGTCATAAATTATTTGGGATTATTTAAATGCTAGATCTATCTCTATTATCAGGCAAAGGCTGTTACAGAAACTAAACCAGATTCCAATATGAAGGAAAACAATCCTAATGACACTTCTGTTCTTGAAACAAAATTAAATATTTTCAATGATATTTCTTTTTCATTTTCTGCCATTTTTCTGAAGCTAGAAGTGCAAGTAATCCACTGAATGACCTAGACATGGGTGTGTTTTATCATGAGTCCAATAAAACAGACAAAATATTTCTGATAAAAAGAATAGTTTTATATTTATATAGATGCAATGATTTTATTTATAAAGTGTTTATTCCCTCCACACCCAAATAATCTCATAACCTTGTGGAGGATCAGTATGGGAAAACTTCCTTCAACAACCCATGATGACCAGGAAAAATTGATTCATTAAAAATGAAGCAAGGTTTGGCACCAAAATTTTATGTCAGCAAAGGGACAGATAAGATTATAAGAGAAATAGAGGAGAGAAGAGGAGATGAGAGGTAAAGGGTGGAGATGGAAAGGGAAGGGTGAGTTAAGGAGGATGAGAGAAAAGGATAGGAACAGAGACAAAAAAATCTATGAGTTGATTAATCAAAAACTGTTCATATCCTTTGAGTATTTATTATTAAAGGGAATTAAAGAAAAATATCTCTACTGTACAAAATGGCTTATGCAAATTACAGCAGTTGAAGTGTAGAAATATATTTCCCCCACTTTAGAAGGAATAATGGTATAATGGTCAATATAATGCAACGAGGAAAGGAGAGAGGGTATGAACGAATTTTAATAAAGCCAAGATGTTATTGATGAATGATGCATAAGCCACAAGGAAAAAATGCTTGACTATATCATTCGACCAGCTATAACAACTAGATCAATCAGAGCTGATAAACTCTCAAGGAGAAAAATAAGTCAATGAAGTTATGGTTTTCTGAATATAACATTTCCTGAAGTGACTTCTTTCAAATAAAAAATAAACCCTGAAGTGTTTGAAACATCAAGTATATGAGGCAAAGTCTATACCTCATATGTGGAGCTGCCCTGGACATATAACTCATGGTTAAGGAAACAGATGGTCTCCAGGTCTGGCCAAATGAATCCCAAGGAGTAAGACTGTGTGATGTTGCCTTGTGTCCAAACCAAACTGATGATAACTAATCAGAAAAAAATTTAAAGTTGAAAAATTGATTTTAGGATCCACTAAATGTCTTAATTTAAATGATGAAGCTACCTAGGAAGCTGGAGTGACTGAAATTGGAGAATATCCTAAGGTTTTGCAACCTTGAACAACATTCTTCTCCCTAGCTCAGTCTTTATTACCACACCATAGTTAAGCTTCTAAAATGAGCTTACAAATAACTGTGCTGTCTGCCTTTAATATTCACTAACAAAACAAATAAAAAACAACCCATATATTTAACATACATGTGAATATCATATATATATAAATAAAACAAGTATATGGATTTATATGTTTCTCAGTAAAATTGAAGTACTTTTATGTAGATGGTATTTTTATTATATACACACAAAGAGAGAGAAGCCTCTCTTGTATATTTTTAATCAATGTGTTTTAGTTGATCAAATAATTAATTAATTTAATGGAATTAAATAATTTCATTAAATAAGATGTTAAATTACATTAGATATCTTGAGCTCCACAGACCATCTTAATAGAGTAGCAAAATATCCCTTGCACAATGGATACAGGAGAAGTCTTAGAGTAAAGAAGCCCTGAGTATAAATACAATTTTTTATACTTAAACAGCAATGTTAGATTGTGCAAGATGCATAGGTTTTCTGTGTCTGTTTTCTCTTCTGTATAACTGAATCATAAGACATGACTCACAACCTTATTATAAAGAGAAAATTATTTAACACAATTGCTCTGCAAAATTTTAAAATGTTATTATAAATGCTAGTTACTATGGCATAGAGCAGTGGTTCCCAAACTGTTTTGGCCTACCATCCCCTTTCCAGAAAAAAAATATTATTTAGCCCCCCCCGGAAGTTATGAAACTATTTATTGAACTCAGAATAGAATTTAATACAAAAAAAAAAAAAAAGTGTGACCATCACTGCCATCCTGGATCACTGCAGCACCCACCAGGGGGGAGTGGTGCCCACTTTGGGAATCACTGGCATAGAAGGAAGAATCCTGAATTAGGAGTTAAAAGCCCTGTCTTTGAATCCTGATTTTTGCAATTTAATGTCTAAGTGACCTAGACCTAGTCATGTACCTTTAGTGGATCTCAATTTCCTCATATATAAAATAAAAAGACTGAACAGGGTACTTGGTAAGTGCTCTTTTAATGCTAAATCTATGATCTTTTGAAAATACAATAATTGAATACTGAGTCAAATTATATGTATATGTTCAGTTTTTAATCTACAGATTCAAACTGATGTATTACCAAGGATTATTAACTAAAATGAATCCTCCAAAATCTTTGTTAGATATGTGAAGATGGGATTAATCCTACCCTTCCCATTTTTAGATTTAATCACCAAAAGTATAAATGCCCCACTTAATCCTCAAGTGGGGGAGGTTTATGACCCATGTGTGCAATAGCAGGTGATTAATCAGAATCGACTGAATTGCCTTCTGAGCAGTCCTAAGCAAAACCTTGGTTGTAATTGGTACCCATAAAATGGGAGGAAGGCACAGGAAGTGGCAAAAGGAATGGTCTTTATAAATTGCAAGAACTTCAGGGGACTCTTTCTTTTTCTCCTTTAACTGGACCTGGAGGAGCTCTGCCTAAGGACCTTGGACCGTTTTATATTTCTCCTTTGAATTATCACACAGGCAAGTGAAAAAAAAAAAAAACAAGACTGACTCCCTTTCTTGCCTTTTCACTGGAGGTATTGGCCTCCAGAAGGGCCCCTTGTCTGGAAGGAAGCCTCCTGGCTAAACCATTGCTAATTGACCATTAGACTCTCTGGCTGAGAACTCTGGAGCCCAGTCAGAGTAAAACCAGGGCTTCAGCACATAGTCTAGTTCATTAAGCTAGAACTCTTACTCTGCCCTCTTCTTATTTTTCTACTTTCACTTTGTCTATATATTTTATAAATAATTTGCTAAAAAAATCATTTGGGATTGATATATATTCATTCCTGGCAACAACCCTTTTTGAATATTAAGTCCAACCATAATTTTTACCCTTTACAGATATCTCTTCTATCCTCTCATCCTATCCATTAACTCTTTTCTGTTGTACACAACCTTTTTACTGTAATGATTATACCTTTGAATATTCCCACAATATCTTAAACTTATGAGATATCAAGATTTTCTATGTGATATCATATCCTTCACATTCTCTTAATTAAGTGTCTTTTAAAACATGTTTGTTATAACTTTCTAAACCTACCTCAAAGTTTTCCTCTCTGGAGGTAACATGGAACTAGACCATTAGGATACTTAGAACATAGTATTGGCTTAACTAATTTTGTCCCTGATTTTGTTCTTGACATTTCTTTTAACTGGAAGCCATTCTGAACTTCCTACCAATATTTCTATCAAAATTTTATATCTGTGGTATAATACCAATAGCTTCTTCTGAGAAATATTCCTGAGCTATCCTTTTTCTTCAGTAAGTTTATTTCTTCATACTCTGATCTCTAATGCTCTTTTTATGGAGACAATGTTTACACTTAATGCATTCTACTTTGTATTTTAGACAATTGTCTAATAATATATATTATATAATAAGGATCATTACAGAAGGAATATATCTTTTTAATTTTGTATCTTTTATATCTAGCATAGTTTTATATGAAAAAGACTCAAATGTCCAATAAATCTAGTAGAGTAAACAAAACTTTTTCATTACAATACTAAAATAAATTCTCAATAAATGTCTGAAAAAGTTGTGTTTGGGTTTGTGAAGTTTAGCTCATTAACATCATTAATTAAAATGTCTTTCATTTAATAAACACATAATAATTGTTTTTGAATTAAATTATAATTCTATGGAATGAAGTATTTATAAAGTAAAATCTCTTCTGTATAAGCCAGATTTCCCAAATGAAATCTATAGTTTTCAAAATGAGGAAGAATTAAGATAACTGAATTTCAATATTCCTTTTTTTAAATTTCTGTCTATCCAACCCTAGAGGACTATATTGTGACTATATTAATAAAAGCTAATATGATTGGGCTAATATGGCCACAGAATAAAAGCAAGGGTCTTCCTCTCCTTATAACAGACTTATATAAAGCACCTCAAAAGGACAAAAAATCAAAATAAGATGAGTGAAGGGGTACTATTGTAGGGCACAGCTTTGAAGGTAGGCAGGGTTTGGGCATTTCCACACTATAAGGGGAAAATTATACCTACCAATGTGCAAGTCGATCACCCCTCACTTCACCTACCACACAAGAGTCATACTTAGTGCTGGGGCAATCTTTAAATTCATGGGGGCTGGCTGAGGGCACCACAGACTGCAAGGGCAGTGAGACTTGGGACCCTAAGAGGCTGAGAAATGTTGAGCCTGGGTGCAGAGGTAGGGTAGAAAGGGCCTGCCATTGGCAGAGACTGGAAAAATAACCACAGGAGAAAAAACCACTCTGTAGCCCAGTACACAGAGACCTGCCTCCCCTCCTCACTCAGACTTCTGGCTGGGAAGGGAAGAAAAACAAAGACAGCAATGGCCACCAACACCAAAGAATTATAATTGACAACAGCAACAAAAAAAAAAAAAAAAGAAAAAGTCTCTGATATTGGATAACTTCTATGGAGAAAAACAGCAGAACACAGAGTCAACAGCCAAGAGGAACAAAGGAGTAAATATATCCAAACTTTCAAAAAATGGAAATTAGTCACAAATTCCTGAAGAACTCAAAAATCAATAAAAGAACCAAATTAGAAAGATAGAAGAAACTTGGCAAGAAAAGTAGGAAATAAAATTGCAAGTAATTCAAAAATAAAATAAAAGTTTAAAAGACAGAACCTCCCACTTGGAAAAAGAAGAAAAGAAATCTCATGAAATAATAAGCAAATTGGAGACCAGACATGACCTGTTGAAAGCCATGAAGAGCAGGATAGAACAAACTGAAAAGGAAAATCAAAATATCTTAGCTGAAAACCAGGCCTTAAAGGCTAGAATTGGGCAAGTAGAAGCTAATGATCTCACAAGAGAGCAAGAATTAATAAAGCAAAATCAAAAGAATGGCAAAATAGAAGGAAACATGAAATAGTTCATTGAAAATATGGCAGAACTGGAAAACAGATCTAGGAGACACGATTTGAGAATTATAGGTTTACCAAAAAATCTGAAAAAAAAAATAGAGGCCTTGATGTCATACTATAAGAAATTAAACAAGAAAAGTGTGCTGATATTCTTGAACAAGAGGGCAAAATAGTTGTTAAAAGAATCCATAGATCACCCCCTACATTAAATTCCCAAAAGAAAGACCCCCAGGAATGCAATTTCCAAATTCAAGAACTTCCAAGCCAAGGAGAAAATATTGCAAGAAGCCAGAAAGAAACAATTCAGATAACAAAGGGCACTAATGAGGATTACACATGTTCCAACAGTCTCCACAATAAAGAACTACAAGGCTTGGAATATGATATTAAACAGGACAAGAGAATTGGATCTATAATCAAGGATCGCTTACTCATCAAAACTGACTACTACTTTCAGGGGAAAGTATGGGCAATTAACAAAATAGAGAATTTCCAAATATTCCTAAATAAAAGACAAGAACTAAATGAAAAATTGGTTGTCTAAATCCAAAATTGAAGAGAAACATAAAAAATAAACAAAAAATGGTGTGGGGGGATTCTTTTTTAAGGGCTTCAGTAAGGTGAAATTACTTATATTCCTATATGGAAAAAGAATATTTGTAACTCCCCAAAACTATTTTTGCCATCATAGTAGATAGGAGAATTATTAAAAGGAAGGGGCAAGCAAT
This sequence comes from Gracilinanus agilis, assembly GCF_016433145.1. Lineage (NCBI taxonomy): Eukaryota > Metazoa > Chordata > Mammalia > Didelphimorphia > Didelphidae > Gracilinanus > Gracilinanus agilis. Next base: position 704,257,426 of record NC_058131.1, read on the forward strand.
GATCTAGGACAATTCTGAGGAACTTATGAGAAAGTACACTGTCCACATTCAGAGAAAGAACTGTGGAAGTAGAAACACAAAAGATAGATATATCCCTGATCACATGGTTTAATGGGGATATGATTTGGAATGTAGAATCTAAATGATTACTCTATTGCAAATATTAATAATATGGAAATAGGTCTTGATCAACTAATTATAATTATAAAACCCAGTTAAATTGTGCATTTGCTAAAGGACAGGCCAGGGAGGAGGGGAAGTAAAGAACATGAATCCTGTGACCATGGGAAAATATTGTAAATAATTAATTTAGTTAAAATTCTTTTAAAAAGATTAGCAAATACCCTGATTTTCCAAATAGAGGAAAAGCTAGATTCTTCAAACTATTGACTATACAATAAATTTAATTACAATATTTTTCAAAGTTCTAGAAATTATAACTGCCAGGATTCATGTAACTTTTTTTTAAAAGTTTGCAAAATACTTTCCATACATTAAATCATTTTAATGTCACAACTAGGCTGTTGAGTAGGTACAATAGTTATTATCTTTAGTTTGCAGATAAATAAATTGAAACTGGGGGATATTAACATATTTGCTGATGGTTATTGTAGTAAATCTCACAGGCAGGATTTTCTGTCTCCAGAAGAGAGGTTCTTAAGAGGGGTCCATGAATAGATAGATAGAGAGATAGAGAGATAGATCGACAGACAGATAGGTAGACAAGAGAGAGATTAGATATAAAGATAGTTGGTTTCCTTTGAAATCATATGTAATGTATTTTATGCATTGAAAAACATTTTGAGAAGGTGTCTGTAAATTTCACTAAACAGCTCAATAAGCCTAAAGCACTCAAAAAAGGTTAAGGATCTCTGTTTTAAAAGACTGAGATAAATCTACAATGACAAAATTTATTGGAAATAAATGTAAAGTCTTCTTCATGTGTTCAAATAAGCAATTGCACTTATCCATAGAATAGCAGGGATATGGTAATATAATAGTAAACATTTAAATAATACTTAAAGGTTGTAGTGGGTGGGAAGCTCAGCTTAAATCAATATGGTAATATGATATGGAAAATATTAATACATTAATAGAAGTATTAATGTCTATAATGAGGAAAGATTATGGTTCTCTTGCACTATCATGGATCTGATATAGGCATACCTCAGAGATATTGTGAGATTTTCTTCTATACCACAGCAATAAAGCAAATATAAAAAGATAGCCAGTCATGAATTTTTTTTTGTTTCTTAATAGACATAAAGTTATGGTTATACTATGCTGTAGTCTGTTAAGTGTGTAACATCTAAAAAAACCAATGTGCATACCTTAATTAAAATTCTCCATTGTTAAAAATGCTAAAAAACTAAATAAAAGATAAAGTAAAATACAACAAATACTGGGATGGATATTATTTTAACTTCTCTGTGAAATTTGAACACTGAAAATATTTATGCTTGCATATTTATTTTATGTATTCATATGTACTTATGCACACATGTATTTATGTGCATACATGTCTGAATATATATTTTGTATAATCAATAAAATATTATTAATAACCTAGTATATACACCAGGTACTGTGCTAAGCTCTGAAGTTACAAATACAAAAAGGGAAAGTGATGTATGTATTTCATGAATAAAAAGGAAGTTTAAATTCAGATCACATAATGTAAATCTGTTTAAAACTTAGAAAATATTTATCTTCATCCTATATTAAAACATATATTCTTCACTTCATCTTTTCCTTTCTCCTCTCTCCCTTTCTTGTTTTTTTTTTTTTTGCTTAAGAAAAAAAGGAAATAAACGAAGCTAATATCAGGATAAAAGCTTCAATCTACAAATCTATCTAAAATTTTACATACTTTTAAAGGCTGGCTCAGTTATCTTATTTTAACATAATTTAATGTTCCTTTGAAATTGCAATTTGTAGAGCTGTTCCCAAATAAATTATTTTTTAAAAAAAAAGCATTTTTCAAAAGATAAATTGGTAACTTTTAATGACCACATAGAAAAAATAGTTTAAATCACTAGTATAAACTCAAAATAACATAGCTTTGAAGTTTCATCTCATACCCTGCAAATTGACAAAGATGAAAAAAATTGTTTACACATTGGAGGAACAATGAGAAGAATGGTGAAGCTGTGAATTGATCCAATGATTCTGTATAACAATGTGTAATTACACAATTAAGGATTCTAAGCTATTACTAACCTTTAACCAAGCAATCCCACAATGGAACATATAACTAATGGAGGTTAAAGACCTAAAGTTCCAGTGTAATCCCAAATATTCATTTTAATACTTTTTTATGGAAGTAAAGAACAAGAAATAAAGTGACTGTCTTTAGGTTTAAAAATGACTGAACAAACAGTTTTATGTTAATTGTACTAACATAATCAAATATTTTGTAATGTAAGAAATTAACAAGGGAAAGTCAAATAAACATGAGATTTCAGTGAGCTAATGAAAAGGCAAATGAGCAGAACCAGAACAATTTGCATCATGCTTACAAACATGTATGTAAAGAGATCACAAAAAGGATCTGAAATCTCAGTTAATGTGGATCCATAGAACACATTCAGTTCTATAGTTATGAAACATAGTTTCCTCTGGACTAAGAAGCAAAGAACACTAGGGCAGAATTGTATACACCCTACTGGATTCATCACATGCAATATTAGTTGATTTTTGCAGAATGTTGCTGCAGCTATTGCTACATTGCAGGGATCAATTTCATAGCAAGGTAAGTGGAGGAATGGTATGATAAAAATCCAGAGGGGAGACAGTGATATACAAAGCCAAAGTTATCAATAACATATTAAATGGAATTTGTGAAGTAGAAAATGGCACTCTGGGAATGGCTTTGATGTTTTAAAACAAAGCAACATTTTCCCCTCCTCTCATAAAGCATTTAATGTTTCCCTTTCAGGGCTATGAGTGTTAAATGAATTATTCCTTAATTGAACCAGGTCATCCTTTCTCAATCACCCGTGGAAAACGTGCATTGACTTTAATTTCCATCTATTGATTTTACATCAGGATTTTACTAAGTGATCTCTAGAATTTTTGGTGACAACTAATAAGGATAAAAAAGCTAAAACAAGGCAAATTATTAACTTCCAGCTTCAGGCTTGAGAAGTAACAGGATTTGAACAAAGAAAATGATAGGGAGGGAAGCTTCCATTAAAGGAGTTGATATGATGAGATAGTCTCATAGATTTATAGACTTAGAGAGAGAAGGAACTTCTGAGGGAAACTTGGGATCAAAAAATGATGATGATGTTAATAACTAACATTTGTATAGATATTACTCTGTAGCAGGATGAACATCAACTACTCTGTACCAAGTACTGTTTTTTTAATTATTATTTCATTTGATCTTCATAAGAATCCTGGAAGGGAGGTGCTATTATTCCCATTTTTTTCAGTCATTTTAGTTGTGTCTGACTCTTTGTGACCTTATTTGGTGTTTTCTTGGCAAAGATACTGGAGCAGTTTATCATTTCCATCTCATTACAAATGAAGAACTGAGGCAAACAAGGTTAAGTGACTTGACAAACCTAGGAAGTATCTGAAGCCATATTTGATTTCAGAAAGATGCGTCATCTTGATTCCAGGCCTGGTACTATAACCACTGTGCCACTTACCTGCTTCTATTTTACAGATGAAAAAACTGAAGCAAACAGACATTAAGTGATTAGTAATTATTGGGAATCTGATATTAAATCAGTTCTTCTTGACCCCAAACCCAGTACTCTATGTACTATGCCACCTACCTATCTATAGAAGGTTACATGCTATTGTTCATCTATTGTTTTCAAAGATGACCAGTGATATCATAAAATGAAATCTTGATTTTTATGTAAATTGGATTTAAGTGAGGCAGAACTGCACAAAATCCCAGCCCTCACTCTCTCTTCCTATTACATTAAAGTCCAGTGGCAAGACAAAAGTCAGGATGACTGGTAATAGAACAGGATTCAGTGAATTACCTTGGCATCTTAGATGCCTAAACAAATTCTAAGTACCCCTCAGTTCCTGATTCAGTTGCCTTCATGGACACTGGAACAAAAAATTGATCTTATCCACCCATCTGCCAGCAAAAGTCTTCAAATCCTTAAGGTATACATCACCATAACTCACTGATGGGTTTGAGGCCTGTCAGTTACCCACAAATTGGTTTAGACCTCTTGCCTAATTTATTGGGTCATTGCTCCTGCACATGCAACAGCTTCTTTAAGTCACAAGTGAGAGTTGAGTGAAAGGTTACATAAGTAGTAAGATTCTACATTCAACACTTTTCCCACTGTACTATGATCTAATGGAATATTGCCAGTGAAACTCATGCTGTTGACATCATGGAGAGCCTACAAATTTCCCTGAGAGAAATATTTCTAGATTTTATTATTGCATTTGCACATGACCTTGATCTCTCACACTGCCTTCCCCTATGTGTAATCAAACATCCATATTTGCTGAATCTGCCTCCACCGTATCTTTCTTAGTTACTCCTTACTTTTTCTCATACATCACCTTAGTTCAGTACTTATTCATTTAACTCAACTTTGTAATCACCTCATGACTCATCTCCTGCTCCCACTATTTTTCTCTCTAATCCATTCAACAAACAGTTGCCACAGTGATATAACAACAACAATAAATGATGATGGTGATAGCAACAGAGAATAGGGATTTGTATAACATTGTAAGTTTTGCAAAACATGATGGATATTAGCAAATTTGATTCTCACCTGTGAAGACAGGATTAACTTTTGGCTTGCCTATTTTAAATTTAATCAACCAAAAGTGAAGACACCCCCTACTTAAAAACTAAGTAGGGGAGGTTCACAAACTACTTACTAAAGTGGTTTATACCTCCAGAAGCAACTGATTGCCCCCTGGGCAGTAGTAAGCAAATTTAAAGACTGCAATTGGTCCCTGTAAAGTGGAGGAAGTGACAGGAAGTGATGTAAAAAAGTCTTTTAAAAGGGACCTAAACTTCCTGTCAGGGCCTTTTCAGGCTGAATCTGGAACATGGAGGACCTGAGACTCTGGCAAGACTGCTCTTGGATCTTCTCCCTTTGTAGCCACTACTTGGACAAATGAAAAGCTCATTCCTTTTTTGGCTTCTGGAGACATTAGTTTCCCCAAGAGATCTCCTCACCAGGGAGGAGGCCAGTTTTCTAGCTGACAGTCCTCTGGCTGAATGTTAATGAGCTCTGCCTGGATTGAACCAGAGGCCAGAGCAAATATATAGTGTGATGGGATAGGTATATTCTCTATCCTCTTTACATTTATCTACTTTTGTTTTTTCCCTCTCTTTTTGTAATTAAATCTGCTAAAATGTCATTTTTTCTTGAGCTGTATTAATTTTTTTTAAAATTGGTGACCACATTATCTTATATTTATTCCAACCATAAATTTAATCCTTATGCACCACAGATGTGAGAGGTAGGTGCTATTAATTTTTTTGCATTCTTTTAAAAATATTCATTTATTTCAGTTACTTATAGAAATATTTTTTCTTGTTTACATTTGGTTTATTCTTTGATTTAATTGATTAACTTAATGCAGAGTCCAGGTAAACTTCACTCATACATAAATGAGGAAACTGAGCCAAGGAAAAAGAAGGCTTTCTTTTTACTCAAAGAACATGAAGTGGCACTCAAACCTAGAGTTTAGGTCTTTTGGCTCTCATTAAGTACTCTACATAATATGTTTAATAGGTTAGTCCACCAAGCAAAAATCTTTCCTGGGCCAGGAAAACATGTATAGTTCATGTTGATGATGATGATGTTGATGATGATTGTGACCATGAGGATGATGTTGATGATGCTATTGATGATGACGTTTTGTTGATGACAATGATGTTCTTGATGCTGCTGATGATGGTGATGATTTTGATGTTGATGATGATGATGATGATGATGATGATAAATTGGAGGTTTCCCTTCCATTTGAATCTTTCTGACCCTTACCACTATAATAACTAAATTTTTCTTGGAGTCTGTCTCTAACTTCTTTCACCCTTCCATTGTATTGGTCTTCTTCACACACCCCCATGCCCTTCTTTATGAAATATAAATTTACTCCATTTTATCTCTTTTCCCATTTCTCTTAGTATTATCTTCTTTTTTACCCCTAGTTTTTTTATATATTCTTTGACATTTCACCTCATGCAGTTTTTCACTCTTCCCTCTAAGTATAATTCTTCTAGCTACTCTGATGATAACATTTTTAAGAGTTACCATTATCATCTTTTCTTATAGGAATAAGAATCATTACAAATTATTGAATCACTTAAAAAAGGTTCCCCCCCCCTTTCTTAATTACCTTTTGGTGCTTCTCTTTAGTTCTGTGTTTGGGTATCAAATTTTCTGCTTGTCAGGTTTTTCTTTAGAAATGATTGGAAGCCTTCTATTTTATTAAATGACCATGCTTTCCCCTACAAGACTATAGCCAGTTTTGCTTGATAGTCGATTCTTGGTTGTAGACCCAGTTCCCTTGTTTTCTGGAATATCATATCCCATGCCTTATAGTCCTTCAGTGTGGATGCAGCCAGGTCCTGTATTATCCTAACTGTGGTTCCATGGTATCTGAATGGTTTCTTCTTAGCAACTTGTAGTGTCTTTTCCATGATCTAGTAGTTCTTGAATTTGGTTATAACATTACTGGGTTTTGTCACTTGGGGAATAAATGTAGGAGGTGATGTATGGATTCTTTCAATCTCCATTTTTCCCTTTTGTTCAAGAATGTCAGGGGAATTTTCTTGGTTAATTTCCTGTAGAATGATGTACAGGCTTTATCTTTTGTCATGATTTTCCCATAGATTAATAATTCTTAAATTGTCTCTTCTGGATCTATTTTTCCAGGTCTGTAGTATCAATGAGGTGTTTCATATTTTCTTCATTTTTTTAATTTTTTTTATTTTGTTTTATAAACTTTTGCTGCCTTCTGAAGTCTTTTGCTTCCAGTTGTTGTATTCTAAATTTTAAAGACTGAATTTCATCCCTGGATTTTTGGTCATCCTTCTCCTTCTGGTCTGATTTTCTTTGTAGATCATCTTCCACTTTCTTTGTCTCATTTCCAAGCTGGTCAATTCTGGCTTTCAAGACATTATTTTCTTGTTTTAGTTCATGTGCCTCTATTTCCAGATGACTTATTTTGCTTTATAAGTTTTTTTCCCATTTGTCTTCAACCTCTCAATTGTTTTTTTTAATTGTGTTTTGAGTTCTTCCAAAGCCTGAGTCCAATTTGCTGTAGTTTCTGCATTTTTCTTGGTGTTTTTTGGTCCTCCCTTTTCCATTTGCTCTTTATTCATTACCTGGAGAGAAGCTGTCAATTGCAATTTCTTTTTTCTTTTTCTGTTGTTTACTCATATTTTTTTTCCTTCTCTGCCCCCTGTCATTGGCTTTAGTCTTGCTCCTCTGATTATTTGCTGGATCTGTGGGTTTGGGCTATTCTGTCCTGAAGGAACTTCTTCTATGTTCTTCTGATTGACTAGATTAGACTGATGGAGTATTAATGGGCCCTGAGGTCAGATCTTCCCCAGCTGGCAGCAGAAGCTGAAGGTGTGGGTGAAGGGAGTTGTGCTTCCTTAATTGTTATCAGGATATTCTGTCTTTGTTACAGCCTTCTCCTTGGGATCTGAGTCAGCAGGATTCTTATGGTAGCTCTCAGTGTAGTTGGTGGGGCAGGGGTATTGGCAGTTGAACTTCCCTGCCCTCTGAAGTCTTCTTCAGGTAGGTGCTATTATAATTCTCACTTTGCAAATAAGAAAAAGGAGATTGAGACAGATTAAATAATAGACAAAGTGTCATATGGCTAATAAATATCTGAAAGAATTTTCAAATCCTAGAGCACCAGCTCATTGCCTGGTATTCCTTAAGCAGAGATCTGGCTACATTCCTCCAGACAGGATCCATTACAGGGGTTCAGGAAGCTTTGCAGAAGACACAGACAAGTCCATGAAGGTTTAATAAAGAAACTATTTTATTGGTACAAGTCAGGTAAAGGCACCAAAAGGAAACCAATGTAGTTTAATTGGAAACACCCAAAGAAAGGGAAGGGGGGACACAAGGTCAATTGACCCATGTTACAAGGAAAGACTGATCTCCACACAAAAAGGCAAAGAATAATTCTTCTAAAAGACCACTGGGAAAGATCTTTAAAAAAGTCATGGGCAGAGAAGCCAATAAAGATCATCAGGCTACATAATTTTCATGCTATGGCAGAATAATTTTGACTAAGATAGTCTTAGAAAAGGCTGCTCATAAGATTTGCTTCATGGTTAGCCAAATTTTCCCTTGGACTCCTGTGAATATGTACCAACAATGATAATAGCTTTAGGATCAATGTGACTCAAATGTTTTTAAGGAGAATAGGAACCCTGCTCAGATGGGTCTACTAGTTTTCTTACCTTTGATGTCACAGGGAAAGAAACAACAATGATAATTAAAATTAAAATAAATCCAGAAGCTTCTATTTTGTATTAAAAGATTCCAGAATCCAGTGAGTGATGGGGAAAAGGGGGAGTATATTTTTAAAATGAGCAAAATGGAATTAAGAGAGGATACCAGGCCAGAGGAAAGGTTATGGCTAGAACTTAGGCAAAGTTCTTGTGGGATTGAGTAAAAAAAAGAATAGTAGTATTTCTATTTTCTGCTAGATTGGATGGAAATGAAATGAATTGAAATGATATGAACTGAAATTATCAGAACTGTTCATATCAACATCCCAGAAAGAAAAGACTGAAGATTTAAAATTTACAGTAAAAATTAATGAAATCTCCATATCTCCCTTTCTTCAAAGAAATTTTAAACTTCCCCTTCCTCTCTTCCCCACTGTGAATAGTCATAAACTTTAAGGGGGGATTTACCTGAGGAGATTCATTAATAAAAACTTTGAAACTTTTGGGGACTGCTATTCCAAATCAGGAATTTGAACACACCATGCTTTTGCAGTCTAGTAAAGAAATGACCATAAAAAATGGGGACTAGAGACATCATTTCACCCCAAAAAGCTGCAGAGCAAGACTAGGCACAACTCACTAAGACAAATTTCATAGCTTAGATTAACATCTCAAGACCAAACCACCCCTTGAATTCTCTTAATGGCTCAAATGCACTATGGGAAACAGGATTCCACCCACAGTCTTCTTACTTTACTAATGATAATGTCCAATAGTTTAATTACACAATTAGAAGACCATTCAAAAATTATCTCCACGTGCAGGTCTATAATTCCTATTATTTTACAAAATAGGTTTCTCACATCTTGAAATTAGGCTTTTATTGCTTGACAGTTTATGAAATGTCTTGGAATATTTTGCCGTTGTTTTCATGTCCAGTATAGAGTCAAAGCTTTTGTTGTGGAATTCCCATGTTTTAAGGACAGTGTCTGATGGTGGGTAAGATGGTAGCAATAATACAAGGGTATCCCATTCAAAAGGATTGATTGAAGAAATTGACATTTTGCCAAAAGAGAAGGCTCTGAGAGAAATGTTATTCAAGTATTTGAAGAACTTTCCTGTAGAAAATAGATTAGATATAATAAAAATGGCAATTCAGCCTAAATTAATTTACTTATCCAGTGCTATACCAATCAAATTACCAAATAAATATTTTATATTACTAGAAAATATAATAACAAAATTCATCTGGAAGAACTAAAGGTCAAAACTATTAAGGGAATTAATGAAAAAATATGAAAGAATGTGGCCTAACAGTACCAAATCTCAAATTGTAGTATAAAGCAATAATTATGAAAACAGTCTGGTACTGGCTAAGAAATAGAATGGTGGATCAATGGAATAGATTAGATATACAATATACATGGGTAAGTGATCTTAGCAAACTAGTGTTTAATAAATCCAAAAACTTCAGATTTGGAGATAAGAAATTCAGTATTAAAAAAAACTGATGGGAAAACTGGAAAAACAGTATTGCAAAAATTAGCAATATCTCACATCCTATACCAAAACAAGATCAAAATAGTATATGATTGGGGGCAGTTGGGTAGCTCAGTGGATTGAGAGCAGGCCTAGGGACAGGAGGTCCTAGGTTCAAATCTGGCCTCAGACACTTCCCAGCTGTGTGACCCTGGGCAAGTCACTTGACCCCCATTACCTACCCTTGCCAATCTTCCACCTATAAATCAATACACAGAAGTTAAGGGTTTAAAATTAAAAAAAATAGTATATGATTTCAATATAAATAATGTTACCATAAATAATTTAGAGGAATATAGGATAGTTTACTGGTCATATCTAGGGAGAGAGGGAAGAATTTATGATCAAAGAGAGAGAGAGAGCATTATAAGATGCAAAATGAATAATTTTGATTATAGTTAAATTATTATTTATTAAATTAAAAATTAAAATTAAATTAGCTTTTGTACAAAGAAAACCAATGTAACCAAGATTAGAAAGGAAACAACAAACTAGAAAAAATTATGACAGTTCTCTGGTAAAGATTTTATTTCTCAAATTTATAGAGAACTATGTCAAATTTATAAGAATAGAAATCATTCACTAGTTGGTAAATGGTCAAATTATATGAACAAGCAATTTTCAGATAAAAAAAATCAAAACTATCAAAAGTCATACAAAAAGATGTCCTAAATCACTCTTGATTAGAGAAATACAAATAAAAACAACTTTGAAGTACCACCTCGCAAGTATCAGATTGGCCAATATGACAGTAAAATAATATAAATGTTGGAAGGGATGTGGCAAAATTGGGACACTAATTAATGCATTGTTGATAGAGTTATGCACTAATCCAACCATTCTGGTGGAATTTGGAATTATGTCCAAAGAGCTATAAAGTTGTTCATACCCTTTGAGCCTGTAACACCACTACTTAGTCCATATACCAAAGAAATAAGAAAAGGGGGAAAGGTTCTATTTGTACAAAAGTTTATAGCAGCTCTTATTGAGCTAGCAAAGAACTGGAAATTGAGGTGGCTTTGCAAATTGTGATATATGTTGGTGGTGAAATATTATTGTGTTATAAGAAATGATGAGCAGGATGATTTTAGAAAAATCTGGTCAGATCTACCCTAACTGAATAAAAGCAATATAAGCAGAACTAGGGAACATAGTGCATGGCAACATCAATATTATATGAGAATCAACTATGAAAGATTTATCTACTATCAACAATGTACTGACCCGGGACAATTCTGAAGGACTTATGACAAGGAATACTATCCTCTTCCAGAGAAAGAATTATTGGTGTCATAGGCAGATCAAAGCAGACTATCTTCCACATTAGGTTTTTTTTACAGTTTTATTTTAGGTTTTTGGTTTTATATGAATTTTCTCTTTTAAACAATCAAAATGTAGAAATACGTTTTACATGATAACATACATATTGCCCAAATCAAATAACTTACCATCTCTGAAAGGGGAAAAGGATGAAAGGAAGATAATTTGGATCTTACAATTTTAGAAAACATGTGTTGAAAACTATTGTTACATGTAATTGGGAAAATAACATTTCTGAAAAAAAACAAAGAAAAAAGAAAATAGATTTGACTTTATTTGTGGGACCAGAGGGCAATAGAAGTAGAAGTAGTGAATGTTCCTAGGTGAATGACTTAAATCTGATAAAAATAAGACCATACTAATAATCATTTGAAATAAACTTCCCTACCACATAGTAATTCTTTTTTTGTATAAGGTATCAAAGCAGGTACTTTTTGTGGATTATGTTGAAAGCAATCCTGCTTAAGTATCAATTGAACTAAATGGTCTCTAAAGTCTATTCCAACTTTAATATTCTGTGATTCTGAGATAGAGAATAAGAGCTTAGAATATCATGAGAAACTCAGATATGGAATCTTGTAAAATATTAATCTAGTCAACTCATAATAATGTCACCAGAGTTTCAAAGAACACCAGAAGTTACTTAATCAAGTATATCCCATCCTCCATTTCTCATATGAAGGAACTGTAGCCTAGAAATGGGGAAACACCTAATTGGCTCCAAGAATTTGAAGATACCAGATTTAGAGTTAAGGAAAACTTAGAATCACTCTATTATCCTTATTTCACATATGAGGAAACTGAGTAACAGTAATATTAAGTGATTTGCCCAGGGCCCCACAGCTAGAAAGTGTTTGAGTATTTAGAATTTGAGGCCAGGTCTTCCTAACTTGACAAAAAATGAGGTATATCTCAATATCTAAGCTGGAATTTGAATCCTGATCATTTGGGTCCAAATTCAATGTCATTCCTGCCACATCTCACTGTCTCCTTGAATACCCTATCTTTTGGGAAGTTTTGCTTTTTCTAAAAAAATATAAGAAAAGAAGCAAGCAAATAGATTTCAGTCCGGAGATAGAAATATAGTTAATAACTATTAACTTTGAATTTAGAAAAGCTATGTGGCTATGGCAACATCTATATAGTGTTTCCACTCTAAGGCAGACAAATCCTGACCTAAAGAGGGTAAAATCACTTTGATTTGCTTTACTTTTTCCATTACATAAAATCTTTTTTGCATTTTTTTATTTTCATAGTGTGTTGGTTGGTCTTTCATGACTGTTTTTTTTTTCCTTCTGAGGAAATTATTAGCTGAAATACTAGAGGAAAAAATATGAATAAGGAGGTGAGTCACTGAGTTATGTAGTTCTGATGAGATGGAATGGTTCATCTCCCCTGCTAGCAAAATCAATGGACTCGGAACGTATTTGCTATGTGCTGTTATTGGCATATATATTATCAAAATTAGGGCTCTGCGTATTGTGCTTCACTGGAGTTTACTACTTGAGAAGATTAAATATTTAGATTCTTGCAAATTCAGCAAAACTCCTATGGAGGAAAGAGAGATGGGCGCTGAAGGCAGGAAGTGAAACCAGCAAAAATAGACTTTCTAAGCAATCAAAAATCCTGTTTACCAATTTGACTCTTTTAAAGTAAGCAGAGAATGTGTGTTTGAAAGATTAATAGGGTACATTCAACTGTGGTAGAGAACTAATTATTTCATTCTGATTCTCTCTTTTCCCCATCCCCATGGGTTTTCCTTTTGAAAAATGAGATATGAATGATTTGTTTTCATATTTCTGTTCTCCATCAGGGGAGGGTTTGATTCATACCTGAGCAAAACCTTGATTATGAAGAAGGCAGTCGTGGTTAGCAAGAACTGCTTTTTTTAAAAAAATGGCTTTATTGCATTGACTGGATAAAAAAAAAATCTTTCATTTGATTAGCCTAATCTTTAAGGAAATGTCTTTTCCTGGAGCCTCATGATGGATTTGCAGAAAACAAAACCCTATCTTAAATTCACTCAGCAGCATTTCCCCCAGCTATTCAAAGTGCTTCTTTATAAAACAATCCTCATTTTTAAAAATTTAAGTGGGGCATTATTTATCTCATTTACCAACATGTGTTCAAAGATCAAGTGGTCAAACTTGGAAATCAGAGGCAGATGCTACAATGTGGGGGTTGGCAGGAGCCATGCCCCTTGTGCTATGATATTCCAACTTTGGTGTAAGGAACTTGCCCTGCCCATGATCAGATCACCTATTAAAGGGGAACCTTGCATTTTCTACCACTTGGATGGGAGTTCTCAGAGCAGGCTGAGGACAATTGCTCTTCTTCCTTCATGCTCTTTTCTGCTATGTTGAGAAAGTGAGGATCACACAGTATAGGCACTGTGAACTGAGATGTGAGGAGAGACAACACTGCCCCTTTCCTTTTAGACTCTGTAGCTAGAATATTTGTCTCTTTGTCTTTTATTTACCCTTCTCAGTTTGGAGTGGTAGGTGGTGAGTCTTTAGACTTAGAATTTGAGCTATTGTTCCCTGCTGACCAAGATTCTAGGCAGAAAGATTGAAGAAGCCAAGGTGTCTGGGATTCAAATTTGAGGGGAGTAGTTTAGTACTTGGAACCTGAACTGTGATCTAAAGGAAGTGAACTAAACTAGGAACTTAATTCTATTCACTTCTTCAGAGACCAAGATGGTGCCAAGAGTAGGATTAAACACCATATATTAGAGAATTGTTTGTATATTTGTTTCTCTAACTTTGAATTAAATATTCTTTTGTAAAAGCTAATAAGTCTGTTAAAGGTTCAATAGAACTTTTCTTCATGAGACCAACTCCTACACTTGAAGGAACATCATCAGTGGGGAGTGTAGCTATTAATAGACTTAATACTCCTACAGGTATGGGAGAGCTCAAGGAGAGGGGGGAATATAGCAAATTTTCAGTCAATGAGAGCTAGACAAGTCAGTGATATACAGGGGAAAACTGAGTAGAAAGTCCACAGCTGACACTTTCTACACTTATAGTTCTGGGCAAGTCGTTTAGCCTATCTCAGGCTCAGTTTTCAATTTTCTAAAATGGAGATAATAGTATAAGTTATCTGTGTAAGATTGCTGTGAAGGTCAAAATGAAATCAAGGATGTAAGGTACTTGTAAACCTTAAAGTGCTATGTAAATCTCAATCATCAGCCCTTTTAGGACATGGAGTTATCAGAGACCCCATGGCATAGAAGATAGAGATGAGAACCTAGAGTCAAAAAGACTTTACTTCAAACCCTATTTCTGACATATATTGGTTCTATGACTCTTAAGAATTTATTTAAACTCTGAGTGCTCCCAGGCAAATCTCTAATATTATGAGTTGCCAAAAAAGTACCAAATTCTACTGAGAGAGAGATTTTCATCAGTAAGAATTCCTTGTACTAACAAAAGCACATAACTCATCTAAAAAGGGAAGAAAAGAGCATGAGAAGCAGTATGGAGTAGTGGACTGGATGCTGGACTTGGCTTGAGGAAAATGAATCAAAATATTGCCTTGGAAAGTTATCATCTATGTGATTATGAACAGGTCATGTAGACTATCTAAATCGAATTTGTCTTGACTATGGAGGTAATATGCTCTATGTTACAGTGTTAAGCTCAAATGAAATGATATATGTGAAAGCACACTGTTAATCCAGAAGTTCTAGATAAATATCCAATAATCACTTCTTATTCTTGTATGCAAGTGTTATTAATCTAATTCTGCTTTATGAATCTATATGTATTGATTTCATTTGCCTGGTCATTATTTAATTTTTTCTTAAATCCATGTGAGTAATGAGATGACAGAAGGAACATTTTACATTTTTAATGTAAAAAAAATTTAAAGAATGGTGCTATCTGTTTGGAATGTTAACATGTAAAGTAGTAAAAGATGAGGCTATAAAAAGGAGAAGCTCATAGCATTTAAAGGTAGGAGGAATCACAGAAGTCTTATTATCCACATTTTTCCTTTAAGAGATGAAGAAAAGGAGGTCCTCAGAGGTTTAGTGAAGTGCCTATGGTCACATTAGTAGTAAGAGTCAGAGCCAGAGTTTAAGAACCTTAGGAAAAATCATTTAAAAAATAGGGAGGGGGGGCAGCTGGGTAGCTCAATGGAATGAGAGTCAGGCCTAGAGACAGGAGGTCCTAGGTTCAAACCCGGCCTCAGCCACTTCCCAGCTGTGTGACCCTGGGCAAGTCACTTGACCCCCATTGCCCACCCTTACCAATCTTCCACCTATGAGACAATACACCGAAGTTAAGGGTTAAAAAAAATAGGCAGGAAGAGTACAAGATTTCAGAGTAGGCAGTAATCATCAATAAAAGTTGATAAGGGTTTACAAAAGAGGAAATTTTATCAATGAAATACATTAGTAGATAAGACTCTAAAGCAACCAAATATAGTAGTATTTATTGTTCAATTATGTCTGACTCTTTGTAACCCCATGAACCATATCAGTATAGTATTTGATAAACCCAAGAACACTACCTTCTGGGAGGTAAAGATTCACTTTTTAATAAAAACTCTTGGAAAATTGGAAAGCAATCAGGGAAAAATTGAAATTGGGAAGCAATCTGGGAAAATTAGCTTTAGTCATATCTTATTTTCTATACCATAATAAGTTATAAATATATATATATATACGTTTGAACTAGATATAAAATTTTATATCATAATGAAATTAGAAGGGAAGGAGGTGCCCTAACCAGTATAGACACATAGACACACACATACAAATGTACATAATTGGCACTTTTAATTGCATACATTTGAAGTTTATAGCCAAATAAAATCAATCCATTTATAGTTAAAGGGGAAAAACTTTCTTTCCTGTTTACTTTCCCTTTTAATTCTAAAAAAGATGGAAGTAAGAAAACTTTACAACAAATTTCTCTGAAAAAAGTTAAATATCCTAGGCATATGAAGAATTGATATAAATATGTAAGAACATGAGTCATTCCTCAATAGAGAAGCTGTTAGCAGCTATGAACAAATAGTCTTAAAAAAAAAAGAAATGGGCTGTCAATAACCATAACAGCTTTTAATCTGTTCTACTTTTTCACCTGGTCCAGCTTGGCCCTCCTTTGACAGTCCTCAAACCCTCTTTTCTTCCCAATTTCCCTACTAGTATTGAGGACCCTACATTCCTCCCAAAGAGAATGAGAAAACAGTGTCATCCTTAACTATTTACTTTTACTCCACATATCCAATTCATTGGCAAATCTTTTCTTTTTTCCCTTTATGGAATCTCTCATATACATCTCCATTCTACTCACACAACCATGTTGTAGTTCAGGTCCTTGTTACCCCTCACAGGAATCATGGAGAGAATTTTCTAATGTGTCTTTTGTCTCATGTCTCCCTACTCCAGTCAACTTTCGATGTAATTTTTGTGAAATGTAAATCAGAACACAGCTAGCTATTCAAAAAATTCTAGTAGTTCCCTAATGTAATACATTGAGGATAAAATATATCTTCTCTTTGATATATTTATTTAAATAATAAAGCTCATTCCATTTCAGTTCCTTTCTATATTTCGAGTCTTCTACTTTATTTCACTCTGCTCATTTTAAAGTCAAGCCACTCTGATCAACTTACCACTTCATACATACCAGTTTAGCTCTCCCATTTCTGAGTCACAGCACTGGCTGCCCCCTCACCCCTATAATGCATTGAATGTTCTTCTTTCTCACCTAAACCTCTCAAGATTTCTGACATCATCAAGACTCAGTTCAAATCTCAGTTTCTTTTTTTTAATATTTATTCATTTTAAAAGATTCTTTCATGGTTACATGATTCTTATTTCTCCCCACCCCCAGAGCTGACAAGCAGTTTCATTGGGTTATACATATGCTATCACTTGATGCCTATTTATATCTTATTCATTTTTGTAATAAAATAATATTTTAAGACCAAAACCCCAAACCCTATGCCCATATAAAGAAGTGATCAATTAAATAATTTTCTTCTCCATTTCTACTCCCACAGTTCTTTCTCTTGACATGGATAGCATTCATTCTCATAAGTCCCTCAGTATTATCCTCCTAGATCATTACAATGCTACCAGTAGCAAAGTCAAATCTCACCTTTTGTAGGAAGCCTTTCCTAATTTCTCTCTCTGTTGCTATTTTCCCCTCTGATATTACCATCCCTCTACTCATTATCTAACTTGTATGTCCCTAATAATTATCATGCTTTTCTCCTCTGTTAGAAGGTGTGTTTCTTAGGGGAAGTGCATACATATATATATATATATATATATAATATATACATATATTATATATATATATATATATGACAATTAAATGACTCTCATCTCTTGTACTGGCTATTCTCCATGTCTAAAATCGATTTCCTCATCTCTCATAAGGTGTTTTTGTGACATAGCTCAAACAACACTTTTAGGGGCAGCTGGGTAGCTCAGTGGATTGAGAGTCAGGCCTAGAGATGGAAGGTCCTGGGTTCAAATTCAGCCTCAGACACTTCCCAGCTGTGTAACCCTGGGCAAGTCACTTGACCCCCATTACCCACCTTTACCACTCTTCCATCTAAGAGCAAATACACAGAAGTTAAGGGTTTAAAAAAAAACACTTTTACATAAAACTTTGCTCAACTTCTTCATTGCTAGTCTCTTCCCTCTCAAACTACCTTGTACTTCTCTTTGGTTTCATATAAATAACAACATAGTAGTTATTTGTATGTATTCTATTTCCATTTGTTTTGAATATGCTTATCCTTGTTGATAGACCTTGTTGTCTACCTCCATTAAAATGTAAGATCCTTGTTGTATGGGTAATTTCATTTCTTTTCTTTGAATCTCTAGTATGTGGAGTGGTACCTGCCATATAGAAGGATCTTTAAAAATAGTTGTTGATTTATTAACTAATCACAATGCTACAAGACATATTGAATACATACTGAATACATACTTCCTCCTGCTTGGAATGAAAGGAATGGACTAGTGATGAAATCATACCTTTTCAGATAATGTAAGAATTGATTTTGCGTGATTATAAATGTTTGCTACAATTGAGGCTTGTCTGTTTATTAATTTGGGGAGATTGGGTATAGAAGCAGAGTGAAAAATTAGTAACAGCTCTAGAAAACAAAGGGAAAAAAGGAAAATCACTAAAACATTACTGACTATACAGATAAAAGTAAAAGGAAATGAGACACAGATAGGACAATGTTGATTCTATCATTTTAAGTTTAGTATCGATGTTCAACAAAATAAACTGTATAAAGTAGATCCATAGTTCCATACACAATTATATTTTTCTTTCTTTTCTATATGGTAATATCCCTGCATGTTGACATTTGTCAGGCTTGAAATAAAAAAAAAATTCAAGAAAAAATAGAAAATGAAGGAAAACCATAGTTGGCACCCAAGTCCTGTGACACCAGAACCAATGTTGTTTCCTTTACACCCACAGTGACACCATGGTAGAATAGTTTTAATTGCATTTGTATTATCACAGCTCTATCTACATTTAACACTATGCTACTTTTCAAACTGTGTATATATTTTATTGAAACTCTCTTTATACAAAACATTCTTGGCAGCTGGTAAATGTCAGTAGATTTCAAATAGATTTTTACTTATCTTATACTCAAGGCATGAATTTTTATTTGAAAAAAAATGTGAGCTCATCAAGGACTGGTGACAGTTCACGTGTTAGGACACACATTAAGAGCTCTGATTCTCTATGGAAAGATCTAATTCCAGATTACAGATTCAGAGGAGACCTCATAGTACTGCTACTTAAACCTACATCTGAAAAATGATGTCCCTTACAACAGGCCCAGCATGGCCATTCAACCTTTGTAAAAGACCTCCACTGAGGGTGAAACTTCTACTTCCTTGGTCAAGCCATTCCACTTTTGCAAAGCTCTAATTGCAGGAAGTTTTGTTATATTTTTTCCTGGCATTAAGCCTAATTTTGCCACTTTTCATCTGCCATCTGTTGCTCTTGATTCTGCCCTCTGGGGCCAAGCAGAACAAGTCTAATCCCTCTTCAACATGACAGCCCATCAAATATTAGAAGACAGCCATCAGGTTGGCCTTATTGCTCATATGACCTTCTCCAGCCACATATTACTCCCACACTTGATGCTACAGCATTCATAGAATTGAAAATGCAGACATTTTCTCTGTGTTTCACAATGGAAACATGTAGTTTTCTGATGGATTGTAAAAGAAAATATCCAAAAACACTGACAACATTAAGGAGGCAGGTGAGGGCAGGATTCCTAGATTTTTGCAACTGTGTATTTAAAAAGTCTTTGAAGGGACAGCTGGGCTGCTCAGTGGATTGAGAGTCAGGCCTAGAGACAGGAGCTCCTGAAATCAAATCTGGCTTCAGACACTTCTTAGTCGTGTGATCCTGGGCCAGTCATTTGACCCCCATTGCCTAGCCCTTACCACTCTTCTACCTTAGAACCAATACACAGTAGTGATTCTAAGATGGGAGGGAAGGTTTTTAAAAAAATTCTTTGAAGGAAAACAACATCAAGGTGTTTGACCTAAGTGGAAATGATATGCTCTTCACAAACACTGGCCCCTAAAAGTAGCCTCAATGTACCAATGTGAATATTCTGGGTAGACACTATCTAACATGTAGTGCAAATTCATTGGCTTTTGTAACCTTTTATTTACATAGACTGCAGGTTTGGGTTTTTTTCCCCTCCTTCAGTACACCTCCTCACCACACTCATTGCAAGTCAATAAGCATTTATTACATGCCAGGTACTATGCTCAGCACTGGGAATATAAATGCAAATAAAATCAATGCCATCTTAAAGCAAGCTGCCTTGAGAAGGAAGGAAACAACCCAACCCAATAGGGAGTCCCCAACATCTCACTGGATTATTTACCAAGAGGCTATTAAATTACAAGCTATAAATTCAGAATATTGAATTATTTCCCCATAAAACTATCAAAAGAAGTAAACTAATTAACTCCCTATTATGTCAATAATGAAAAGGAATTTATTCCCTCCTACAGAT
The DNA here is from genome assembly GCF_016433145.1 of Gracilinanus agilis. Lineage (NCBI taxonomy): Eukaryota > Metazoa > Chordata > Mammalia > Didelphimorphia > Didelphidae > Gracilinanus > Gracilinanus agilis. Next base: position 704,277,737 of record NC_058131.1, read on the forward strand.
GGCTACTTGTTATCTAAAATAAATCTCAACCTGATTGAATTTCAAACAGCTTGAAAATATAGTATGTATGTGTGTGGAGGGGTTTCAGGCAAGATGTAGTTATGTTTTGGGACAGAGAGAATACCATATTTGAAGAAAAGGTTTACCTGGCCAGGGAGATTACACTCTAAGGTTAGTTTATCTTTGTCATTCCTTCATATTATGGCTTTATGCCTTCCTCATTGATCTGGATGGACCAGTTTTCTAAGGGCTGGATATTTTATCTATTAACTGCTGCCTCTACAGAAACCATGGTGGCAGAAAAGGCTAGGGTAGCAGGGCAGATTTTCCAAATTCAGACAATTTGTAACAGCAGGACCTTTATATTTGTGGATGGGTCCAAAAGCATTGAGATATGCAAATGATCTTCAGACTTCCAAAGATTCTATAGCAGAGAAATAGAGGGAAGAACAAGTTGTATTTGAACAAATAAATAAATGAAATGAATATAGTGATATCATGATACTCATCATTAATTTGTTCCAGAAGGCAGGTTAAGGACTAAAAAAATCAGGTACCAAATGAATTTTTCCCATAAGTAAAAATGTTCATTGAATTAATCCATTCCAGATACCCAGAAAACCCAGCTTTTATGAGATATTATATGCATTAATTGAGTTGTGTTTTACTAAACAAATATTAATAATACATAGCAACAAATAAAAATAATTAAATTAAATTAAATAATGTTAGCTGTATTGAGAGGAGTTCATGGCCTAACAAAATGGGGGGGGAGGGGAGGAGAAATGTTATTATCTGGAAGAAGAATCCCCTCCCATCATATCTGAGCACAACAGCATTTCTTTCTCTTTCCTGTCCGTTTTCACCATTGAACACTGCATGAGATTCACCAGGTGTAAGCTTCACAAGAAACTTGTCAAATGATGTTCGTTTTTGTCTGTGTTTCAAAATTCCTCTCAAATGGGAAATGGTCTGATCATCTAATAAATTTACAATCCTGCTTGTTTAAGCTTTATCTGGATGATAGTTTTCAACAAAGTTTTGTACTTCCACACCTTTTCTTGATTAATGAAGTAAGGACCTCTTCCTGTCCCTCCTACTGACCTGAAGAAAACTCTCCCACCATTAACTGTTGTTGCCCCCTTTGAAGTTGCTGTTTCTCCTTAGTGTGGCATGCTTATATGCTCCTAAACTAACAGGCTTTACTTTGTTTGGGATGGAGTGGGCATACGCTTTCTGAGATTGTAATGGCAACAAGTTCTAGCAAGCACTTCGAGTACCAAGTGTAATGCAGGATTGCCAGCAAAAGCCTTTTGCTTTTGCAAATTCAACTGTAAGCAGCCCTGGCAGTTAGGAGTTTAGAATGTTCACAAGGACAGTTGGAGCCTGAGGCTATAAATAGTGCTGAAGTTCCAGCTGAGGGGCTTTTGCCTTTTGGCTTTGGCTTTTGAGCTGTTAGCTTTGGCTTTTGGCTTTGCATTGGCCTGTGATTTTGTCTTTGGGGAAGTTGGACCTAGTTTGATTTCTCTGGACCTCTCCCTGATCTCTCCATTACATCCCTGCTATTTCCCCTGAATTTCCCTTTGGGTGGGCTTGGTGGTTGGACATCGTGGGTTTAATTTCTGTAGGCAAGTAGGACATCCTAAATCAAGCCACCCCTTATTTTGTGATCTGATAAATACTTTATTTCAAACAGTCAAACCTTCCTGACTGGGAGAGCCAGCCTCTCTCAGTCTAACCCTCTCCTGTGACCCATCCCTCAGCACTAGCCTTCTCCCTAGCAACAGTTATAAAACCTAAAACCTCTTTCCCTCTTATTATCCCTGACATTAATAAATCCCCTTTTGTAACCTACACAAAGCCTCTGTTGAATCATTTTTTGAAGATTAAAGCAAAGGCTGAAGAGGGAAGAATTATTTTCCTTTTATTTTCTTGGGGGAAACTTAGGCATCCATTTTGGGCAGGAAGTACCCAGCGGAGACTTCCTGTAGACATCAATTTCACTGGCATGGAGGATCCTTTGACTCTTCCCTCAAAGGACTTTAGAAATTAACAAGAGAAGCCCTCTAGACAGATTTAAAACATTTCTGACTGGCCCAACTCCTTTTGTATCAGAGAGATACTTTCCCTGCCTGAAGAAGCCAGCCTATTTCCTCCCAGTACCCTCTGTCTCTAGCCTCCTGTGAATAAGCCTGTTTGAGCTGCCTTCCTATATACTCCCATCCATTCCCTTACCCTCCTATATACTACCCATTCATCCCTTACATTCAGCTATCCCCTTCATTCCTCCTCCTCTCACCTTATCTCCCTTTATCCCTCCTTACTACCAAGATTGTATAACTTCTCTATAGCACAAGTAATACTGAATACCTCAAAATTTTTTCTCCTCAAAGTGTCTCAAAAAACAAATTCAATCAGTGACCAAATCATTGAGGTACAAGATTGACTATATATGAATTGAAAATGTGCTTTTTAGCACTCAAACAACATCCTATCAAAGTGAGATTATGTGGCATCTGTTTTTAAGGTAAAGAAACAGGCCAGGACAGAAGTTAAAGATATGTATCTTAACACTCAATATTCACTCAATTCTAGTACTCTATGAAGGTCCAACAGACACCCCCCAAAAAGTTTGTAAAATTATTAAGAATAAGATATTATATTTCTATGAATGGTTATATAACCATTTCCCTTTTGTTTCATAAGAAAGCAGATGGCTAAGGGTCTCCACCTGGGTGGAGAAGGGGCAAATCTTTTATAGGGTGGTGGTCTGGGATGAGGGAACCTGGATTGTCTCTATTGGGCAAAGTGGGGTTACTTGTGTCCAGATGATGGGATAGCCCTAAGTGGATTGGCTTTGGGAGTGGGGTCTTCTGGTTCCCAGGCTTGTATATTTCTTAGTATGGTACAGAGAATATAAATCCAGAATACCAATTTATCATGGATTTGTCAGGTAACAGCATGGGAAGTAACAGTGCCCTATGAAGTGGAACTACTTGCTTTGTTCTAGAGTTCCAGCAGGTGCAGGGAGAGGGAGGGCTATTGGGCTCTGTAGGAAAGGGGGAAGGGGAAAAGGGGTTTTGGTCCTATGATCTATCACTCATGAAGGAAATGAAGCAAGAGACAGAATGTTTTTATCAACAATCAGGTTCCAATAGTTCTTTCTTTGTCTGTAGATAGTGTTTTTCATCATGAGTCTTTTATAGATTTCTTGGAAACTTATTTTTCTAATAATAGTTTAGTCCTTCACAATTAATCATTGTATAATATTTCTGACTGTAAAATGTTCTTGTGGTTCAGCTCACTTCACTTTGTAATAATTTATATAAATCTTTCCAGGTTTTTCCAAACTTATCATATTCATCATTTTGTTTGTACAATAGTATTCCATTAGAACCATGTACCACAACCTGTTCAGCCATTCTCTAATTGAAGAATACCTTCTCAATTTCCAATTATTTGCCACTACAAAAGATCAACTAAAATACTTTTGTGTAGGTAGGTCTTTTCCAATTATCATCGATCTCTTTGGGTTACAGACAAATTAGTGGTAGTGGGTAAAAGGGTCAGCTTTATGGCCCTTTGGAAATGATTTCATATTGCTCACTAGAATGTTTGTATGAGTTCACTGTTCCACCAAAAGTGTATTAGTGTCCCTATTTTCCCATTCCTTCCAACATTCATCAGTTTCCTTTTTGATTATAATAGGGTATCTACTAGGGATGAGGTGGTATCTCATAGTTGTTTAATTTGATTTTTCAGATCAGTAATGATTTAGACCAGTGATGGGCAAACTATGACCAGGGGGCCAGATGGGAGGGGTCCCTGAAATGTTCTCTCCGGCCATGGGACATTATTCCTAATCTGATGAATACAATGAATAGGATACAATACAATGAAACTTTGAAAGAGTTGCCTTAGAAACAGACTGACAGATGAATATTTCCTTTCCTTTGGCCCCCTCTTTAAAAAGTTTGTCCATCACAGATTTAGACTATTTTTTATCTGATCCATTTTAATTTCTTCCTCTAAAAACTGTCTATTCATACCCTTTGATCATTTTTAAATTGGGGAATGCTTTGTAGTGTTATAAATTTAACTCAGTTATCTATATATATTTGAGAGAATAGAGCTTAAAGATAATTGCTATAAATATTTTTCTACAAATTCTTTTACTTATGATCTTGGTTGTCTTTATTTAATAAATTTTTAAATTTAATATAATAAAAATCCATTTCATTTTTCATAATGTTCTCTATCAGTGTTTGTTCATAAATTCTCTTATCTATAAATCTGATGGGTGAATTTTTCCTTGTTCCCAGAATTTATTTATGGTGTCATACTTTATTTCTAGGTCAAGTACCCATTTTAATTTTATCTTTGTGTATGGTGTAAATTTTGGTCTATGCCTAGTTTCTGCCATACTGTTTTCCAGTTTTCTCAGCAGGTTTTGTGAAATAGTGAGTTCTTCCCTCCAAACACTAGGTTTAGTCATTAACTACTTTGTGTCAATATCTAACTTATTCAATTATCCACTACTTTATTTCTTATCCAGTAACAACATGTTCAGATATTAGGTACAATATTTGTGGCATATCAGAATGCAATAAAAACTCCAGTTGCTATTTGATATGATGAAATTTACTAGCATATAGCTTTAAGCAAGTTATATATGTATGACATATCTATTTCAGTTTATTCCTTTCTAAAGAAGATAAAAATAGCACTGTCCTTTCAAGATTGGAATGGGGACCAAAATAATATAATGATTTTCAAATGCTTAACAGAATATTTGACAAATGGTAAACACTCTAAAAATGTTAACTACTATTATTTCAATTGAATATAATTCATGAAGGATAACTATACTGTTTTAGATATGATTAATACAAAAAACCAAATGTGAGCACATGATTTCTATGCAATGTAATTTGGAAACACATTAAACTGAATTGATGCCGTTTTATTGATATATTTTTGTTATGATTCTACATTTGAAGAATTTATCGTATTTATTGAGGTCCAGATTAAAATTTGAGTTATTTTTTCAATTAAAAATTGTTTATTAGGTAGCTTTTCTTTAACATAATTTCTGTTAAATCTTCAATTAAGATGATACAAGAATGTGATAAAAGTTATATTTGAAAATTGTTCAATAGTCCATGGGGGAACTTTAAAAAATGTATTAATAATAATAATTTGGGGAAAATTTTTGCACGGAACTTTTAATATATCCTACCTTGAAACTTTGCATTTAATATATCCTACCTTGAGACTTTATGTTTGTAATTAAGGATCATATGATCTTATCAGCCTTGCTGATAAATTCTAACGTACTGAAGATTGAGATACCAGAAGTACCCTCTCTCATTTATTGTCAAAAGGTAGGAATTTACTAGTTTACTATAAAGATGAATTATTTTCATTGAGAAGTATTTGGCTTTCACTTTTTAAAATCATAAATATATATAGGATGGTTAAAAGTTGTAACTCCAATACATTAATAAATAATATTGTTGAATTTTTATCTTCAAATCAATTTAATAACAATAGACCTCAGTTTTGATGATTTTATTCTTGCCTTGGGGTAAGTGGACAATACAGGAGGCTTACAAAGCCCAACAGACTTATGAGTATTTTTGTGTTAAGTATCATTCATTTATTGTATGTTAAAAACCCAGAATATGATTATTCTTAATTTCTAAGAATAAATGAAATGTCCCTTTATTTTTGCTCCTTGTTAACTATTATATGAACATTTGATCTGAGTTAATGATAATTTACACCCAAGTTCTAATTATTGAAATCTGTTATTTGAGGCAAAATCTCTTGGGACTGTAATTTAATTTTATTCTGAATTTGATTTCATGTAGGACTGTCTGAATTGCCCATTAAAACAATAGTCCACCATTCAAGGAGAAAATGGCATGCTCTGCAGTCTGAGAACTCCTCCAGGTTGATATCTGTCCCTGGCAAAAGTTTGAGAGGACAACCTTGGAATGGCCTAAAGTAGGTTCCTATTCACTAAGTTTCTCCAAGGTGCTATTTCCTTTTGGAATATGAAATCTCCCACCTGGTTAATTCTGAGCCTGGATTTTGATATCTTGTGAATAACATGGAACTTAGTGACATGATTGCTATTAAAAAATGTCTCATGCCTACAATCAAGTAGAGCTGATAGAGTTTTTTTTTTCCCTTGTGGTCAATGTGTGCCCTTAAGGGGACAAGTCTTTATATTGTCATAATTATATCCCCCTTTTTCCTTTCGTATTAGATTTTTATAATTGGGTAGGCAAAATACATTTCTTTAATTTATTTAGCATTGCAATATATAGATGTATTTGTTGTCGTAGTGCTGAATCTATTAATTAAATATATCAATAATCCAACATTTGAGTTCAAATTAATTATAGGAATGATATCCTCCTCATGAGGGAATTAGACAAATAAAAATATATGCACTGTAAACGTTTTCTAATGAAATGGAATAGTACCTTTTGAGAAGGCAATAGGATAAGTCTGATTTTTCTAAGAACTAAGATATATACACGCATATTTGACTTTCTTCCAAATGCTTCCAATAAAAAATGCTACTCTGAGCACATTTTAATAATAAATTCTCAAATTGGATTTAAAAATTTATGTATAAAATTATGTAAATAATTATAAAAAAGTGAAATCATTTTCCTTTTATGAAGTATCTGTTTTAAGAGACAGAATTGCTTATTTGTCAAGTAAGGCTCTAATGGATTGTTTTTCTAAGTTTCTTCTTTTAGCCTTTTGATAGTATTGTCTATATCAGATGAAGGTTTTAGATAAAGATAGAAACAGAAAGTAGTAAATAAAAAGTGAAATTTTCTGAAGTTTCACTCAGTTATGAATTCCTAATTTTATGTTTTTTTTTCTTACAACTCTGTTTTTAATAGAATTAGCTCCATGAGGTTTGAAATGGTTTTCACTGGTAATTTAGTACAAACTCCTAAATAAGGAATTCTGCAAGCAACTTGGAACCAGAGAAGCAGAGCTTCCTTCAGAGCTGTCCTGAAAATGTAGCCAAAAAAAAAAAAAAAAAAACCTATTCCCAAAGATCAGACTTCTATGTGAGATATCTGGGACTCGAGACTAAATGTACATATTAAATGTAAATAGGGTGTGGAATACTGATAGAAGCAGAGTTAATATTTAATATTGATTTATTATTCTTAGGCTCTGTAGTAGCTGTTGAAAACTATGAAAGAGGGTCATTATCAGTGGTATTTTGGGGGTGTGTAATTGTGATAATGAACATATAAAAACTTTTTAAATCTGATTGTGATCCTTGGGAGAGAGGTGGCAAATTGTGTGAACCAAATTGATACCACTTTGAGACAAGTTTCGTTTTCTGCTCTCTCTCTCTCTCTCTCTCTCTCTCTCTCTCTCTCTCTCTCTCTCTCTCTCTCT